>NC_037671.1:9017076-9143600 GCF_003255815.1 Theropithecus gelada | reverse complement strand
CCCCCCCCCCCCCCCCCCCCGTCACTGGGAGTACCGGGCAAGGGACCCTGCAGTGCCAGGAAGTTCCCACCCATTCCTTTCGGTCAGAGGGTCTGGGAGGGTCTCCTTTACAAAGGAATGCTTTTGCCTGGCAGGTCGGCTGCTACTGTGGCTTGGCAGGAGGGGTCTGCCCTCCCACAGACAGGTCACCCAGACAGTTGTGACCATGCATCCAGTGAGAGCAACGTGTCCCTCCTCTGCAAATAAGGCATGGTCTGCATTCCTGAATCATCCCAGAGCCACAGCCACCGCCTAACCACAAGACTTCCTGCAGGAATGGGATGCCTGGCCCCAAGGAAGATGAGTAAACATCTTTAATAGTGCCATGCATATTAGAAAATCACACTTTGTTTTCTCTGAAAATCATTTTAGTGCATGTTCAAAAATTAGAGAGAAAGAAAAGAAAATGTTCCTCCTAAAATTTTCCTTTCCTTTCCTTTCCTTTCCTTTCCTTTCCTTTCCTTTCCTTCCCTTCCCTTCCCTTCCCTTCCCTTCCCTTCCCTTCCCTTTCCTTTCCTTTCTTTCCCTTCCCTTCCCTTCCCTTTCCTTTTCCTTCTCCTTTTCCTTTTCCTTTCCTTTCCTTTGCTTTCCTTTCCTTTCCCTTCCCTTGCTTTCTCTTTTCTTCCTTCCTTCCTTCCTTCCTTCCTTTCTTTTCTCTTTCTTTCTTTCTTTCTTTCTTTCTTTCTTTCTTTCTTTCTTTCTTTCTTTCTCTCTCTCTCTCTCTCTCTTTCTTTCTTTCTTTCTTTCTTTCTTTCTTTCTCTTTCCTTCCTTCCTTCCTTCCTTCCTTCCTTCCTTCCTTCCTTCCTTCCTTCTTCCTTTCTTTCTTCCTTCCTTTCTTCCTTTCTTTCGTCTTTCAGATGGAGTCTTGCTCTGTTGCAAAGGCTGGAGTGCAACCTCCACCTCCCGGGTTCAAGTGATTCTCCTGCCTCAGCCTCCCAAGTAGCTGGAACCGCAGGTGCATAGCACCATGCCAGGCTAATTTTTGTATTTTTAGTAGAAATGGGACTTTACCATGTTGGCCAGACTGGTCTTGAACTTCTGACCTCAGGTGATCCACCCTCCTTGGCTTCCCAAAGTGCTGGGATTACAGGCATGAGCCGCTGCACCCAGTCAAACATGGCTATTTCTAACCCTCTTTACTGTCTTCAAAATTCTGACCCTGCCACTCAATCTCCTGATGTTATAGAGAAGAAGAAAAAAAAAAGATGCCATTGGTTAGAAATGCTCTCAATTTTCTGCTACCAGATCTATGAACTCACCCGCAACCTTAGCTACCTTTTCCTCTTTCTTCCTGTTACTAAAGTTGGAAAGGTCCCTCCTCCCCCTGCATCTCCAAACCAGGCTTCTACGTTGCCTTGTTCTCCAGGGCTTTGTTGTGTCTCTTATCCACTCTTCCTCTTGTAGCTTCAAGCTCCTGCTTGCTAACACTGCGTCTTCTCAGCATTCATGCAATTTCAGGTCTCTTCAATATTTGTTAAAAAACCTCCCCCAACCTATGTCCCCCCTCCTGCTGTTACTCCTCCTCTCCTCCCCTTCATCACTAAGTTTCTGCCACCTGGCTTCCACCTCATCATTCTACTGAACCTGGAGGCCTCCGAGGCCTGTGCTCAGGCCAAAAGACAGGATTCAGTTCTTATTTACCTGACCTTTTGGAAGCGCTGAACTCTCTCTTTGAAGACATCTTTCCTAGGCCTCCTTGACATTGAACACTGCGGTTTCCTCCAGCACAGCACAATATTCCTTGATTGTCTCAGTAACTCCCATTGTTTTCAAGTTCCATCTATATCCCGACACCTCCCAAATCTGGGTCTTTAGTCAGGATCTTTTCCAGAACTGCAGATTCCCTTATCTAAGTGCCTACTGGCTATCCTCGCTTGTCACATTCCAGTGACAACACACGCTCCTCATGTCTAACATGAGATGTATCAGTTTCCCTGAAAACCTGGTGCATCTCAGGAGTTCCCTACCTCAGTGAATACCATCACCTTACACGAAGGTGGTATGCCAGACATGTGGGCATCATTCTTGAGGCTTCCTTGTTTCTCTTCCTCAAACATCAAATTCGATCCCTGAGCAAATATTTTCTATCCTACCTCTTAAATAACCCTTGAATCTACCCATGAACCCCTTTCCAGCCAATTCTCTACAGTACAGTCAGAATGAATATTTTGGGGCTCAAATCCGAAATCAAATTATTTGCTCAAAGCCCTTATATGGCTACTTCTCTTTGCTTATTGGATAAATTGCAAGCTTAAACTGACAAGGCCGTATACAAGCTGGACCCTGCCTCTAGCACTGCTCTTTCCCTCAGCATTCATACAATTTAAGGTTTCTAGTATTTTAAAAAACCTTCCCCCAACACCAGTCTCCCCTCCCCACTTTCCACTGTTGTTTCTCCTCTCTTCCTCTTCATCACTAAGCTTCTGCCATTTGGCTTCCATCTTTCTTCCCTACCATCTTCCTCTGCCATCTTTCTTCCCTGCCTGGCCTCCCTCCACTGACTCCCCAGATGTCTTGTGAGGAGTTTACCTTGTTGTAGTGCTCCTCACACTGCATGATCATGTTCTGTTTCCTTGGCTGTACCCGCACTAGACTACAAAAAGGTAGGGACTCCAGCCAGAGTTCCCTGGAGAGAGGCTGCTGACCACTTAACTATCCAAAGTCCATCTTTGCCACATTCCTTGCTGAGTGCTACAGAAAGGCCCTAAAGATGTCTAGCACTGCTTCCCCTCAGCATTCATACAATTTCAGGTCTCCTCCGTACATTTTTAACCAGCCCCCCAATCCCTAACTATCATATTCTGGTAGTTCTCCTGGCAAACATCAAATCCGAGTGTCCAGGATTCCAAGATACCCTCACCCATGTGGGGTTGGAGGATGAGCAGTCACCCTGGTACCCTTCAGATGAGGTTGCGCAGATGCCAGGTGCCCCCAGGACTTGAGGTTGAGTTGTGCATTCAGAACAGGATTGTCACCCTCACAACCACCTCCACGGTGTCAGTTTTGGCCTTAGACTAATAATTGGCTGTGTGAACATACACACACAGTGGTTGGCTTTCTGACTCCCCCAAACCACTAACCTCATAAGCATCATAAACGCAGTGGCTTCCCTTGTGCTTAACAAAGTCGATAAAAATGTGTCCAAGGCACCAAGCCCTAGAATGTGGCTGAAGCCCATTCATTTTACAGGGCATTTCCTCGTGGTTGTATGACTGAGACATCAGAACGAAGGATTCCGGTTACACAGTGAATCTTGAACTGTGCTAGGGATGCAACTTCCACAAGTGCATAGTCTCTGAGGTCCTTCAGGATGAGATGATGTCTTCTATTTCTGAATGCCCCTTGCCTGGCATGGAGGTGGACCCACGTAAATATTTAAGGAATGTAACAGATGAGGTTCATCCAGGAAAACAAAAACCACTTTAGGTCTTTCTAAAAGAAGGAATTTAAGGTAGAGGATTGGTTGCACAGGTGAGAGAAGAGACAAGAAACCAAACAGGAGAAGGTGAGTCAACTCCACAATTAGCAACAGCAGAGAGGAGTTGGTGTCATCATAGCGGGAGGGCTGAGGGGAGGTCAGGCACTGGAACTGTGTGGTCTTGTCTGGTGGGAGCTTTAGATGCAGTCATTACAAGAAACACTGTATGGGGTCAAGAGGGAGGAAAGAAACATCCTAGCTCGTCCCTTTCTTCCCGCTCCCTCTCCCTCCCTTGTCTGCCATTTTGCTGAACTCCACTAGAATCAGTTGACAAAGCACTCTGGAAAACACCGCCTGCAAATTTAGCCCCACCATTTCTGTGTTGGGGGCCGCAAGGCTATTCCCAGGTTCTGTGATTCACTAGGAGGACTCACCAGACTCGGTCACCCACATGGCCACGACCAGATACAAATGTACATATATTATACGTACTACACGATAAATCATGACAAAAAGATACAAATCCAAATCAGCAGAGAAAAGGCACTTGGGCAAAGTCCAGAGGAAACCAGGCAGAAGCTTCCAAAGGTCCTCTCCTAATCAAGGCACAGGGGCTGTGCCTACCAACCCTGGCAATGAATTGTGACAACACTCATGTAATGTCATCTGCCAGGGATGCTCACCAGAGGCTCAGGGTGTTTATGGGGGGCTGATCACATAGGTACCCTCTGCCTAGCTCATCCCCATTTTCCAGACTCCCTGAAGGAAGCAGGTGTTCAGCGTGAACCACACTTTTTATACATTTTAGGCCTAGCCAGCCCCACTTGTCAGTCAGGGAACAGTGGGAAGACTCCTGAAGTCCAAGTTCCCAGATGCCAGACAAAGCCACCCTTGCAAGTACGGCTTTCTAAGCCAGTTTCAAGTTTGCTATGTTAACTCTTTTCTGCACCCATACAGGGAAAGGGTGAGGAAAGCCTCTCTGGGCAAACAGTTCCAGGACTGCCACAACACACTGTGCTCTTTCGTCATAGCATGGTCAGTCCCTCACATGAGATGTCAATAGGCCTGGAGCATGAGGAGACTCCAGTGGGAACATCACAAGGCTAATCCAGTTCTGCACCTACTTTCTTGGCCTGACCAGCTCAGTATGAGACCTCCAAGGAGACTGGCACTCCCTCTGGCTGCACGGGCCTGAGCATACCTTCTCACTCTCCTGCAGCTGAAGGGGTCACCCCGTTGCCTCCCCAAGAAGCAGGGTAAGAATGCCTAAACACATCACTTTGGGATCCCGGCGTCTGTCAGAAATATGTAGCAAACTTTGGGAGTTGTGAATAAACAGAAAATACATGGGAGGAGGGATTCTGGATCCCCTCACCTTGATCCTTTAATTTTGAGTTTTCATTTCTATGGTATTGACACTTTTCTCCGCAGTCTCTCCAGACAAACCATCCTGGCAATACCCAAGGAGCAGACCGTATTTGCTCAGGCAATGAATTTTCTGGCAAACTCTATTTGATTTACATGCAAAACTTCACATCTCAAACAAACAAACAAAAAACCCAGTCATGTCTGGACACTGCTGGTTTTTTCCAGCTGAACAAGACCTGGATTTTGTTGGTTATAGATGTAATTGCAGAGAGAGGTGAGTAGATATAAATAACAACCGGCCTTGTACAAAGATGCCAGACCCTCTGACATGAATGACCCAAGTTCATCTCTTGGGAGAGTCTTTCTCCTCCACTGCCCTTGATCCTGTAGGAGCTGGAGAAAACTTTCCACTCCAGATGGCGGTGTCCTGGGGGAGAGGATGAAAGGGAGGCTGGGTGGGCAGTTTGTAGTCATGTTCTAGCCACAGTAGTGAGCAGTGGGAGAAGGCAAGGGGCCCTCTGTATCCATTCACATATTTTTCAAAGCCTCATGAGAATTTTCACAAAGTCTGACAATGACATTTTAAAAGGAAAATACAAAGCATAATCGCAGTTGCCACCACAATAGGGCATGGGATCTAAGAGAGGACCATGCCTCCGACAGCCTCTTCTCCTTCTTCTTTCAGGAGACATGTAAATCCACAGCAGGGATAGCTCCAGATGGCAGGAGTTTTCTCGCTGCTTTGGCTTCCCTGGGCATAGCCCACTCTTGCCAGGGATCTACAATCACCTGTAATCTACCTTCACGGGGAGCAGTGGTGGATTGTTGGGGGCTGCCTCACCTCATGGCAGGCAAATGGAAGAAAGCTGTTGTCGCCTTAGGAAAGAAAGATTTAACTAATGCACCCACTTACTTAGAGTGAATATCTTTGTCTTTTAAATCGTGGTAAAATACACATAAAACTTATAATCTTAACCATTTTTCAGTATACAATTCAATAGTGTTAAGGCTATTCATGGTATTGTATGACTAATCTCTAGAATGTTTCTGTGTTGCAAAACTGAAACTCTGTTTCCATTAAACAACTCTGTGAGTACGTGTGTCTGTGTGTGTCTGGTTAGATATTTGTGAGTGTATATGTCTGTCTGCATGTGACTCTGCACACATCTGTGTGAGCAACTGAGTGTGTCTGAGTATCTGCGTGTATGGGTATTTCTGAGTATGTATGCCTCTGTGTGTATGCATTGCCTATGTGAGCGTGTGTCTGCTTGTGAGTGTGTGCACATCTGTGTGAGCAAGTGTGCCGTGCATATGAGTGAGTATGCAGGTGGAAGGGAAGGACTGAGGCAGCACTGAGGGTTTAGCTTCAGAAAACTTTCTCCACTGGCTTGCTAACTCTTCCAGAGTCCTGATGGAGTTCAAGGAGACTCCAAGATGATTTTAAACTTGAAAAGACTCTATAAAACATGACGAAGGGTCAACTAGAACTAGATCTGTTACAGATAAAGATTTTTCGGCCGGGCGCGGTGGCTCATGCCTGTAATCCCAGCACTTTGGGAGGCTGGCTCATTCCTGTAATCCCAGCACTTTGGGAGGCTGAGATGGGCGGATCACGAGGTCAGGAAATTGAGACCATCCTGGTTAACACGGTGAAACCCCGTCTCTACTAAAAATACAAAAAAAGTAGCCAGGCATAGTGACGGGCACCTGTAGTCCCAGCTATTCGAGAGGCTGAGGTAGGAGAATAGCTTGAACCCGGGAGGCAGAGCTTGCAGTGAGTGGAGATGGCGCCACTGCACTCCAGCCTGGGCGACAGAGCAAGACTCTGTCTCAAAAAAAAAAAAAAAAGAAAAAAAAAGATTTTTCAAGTTTAAAGGAAAGAAATTTCAGAAAAATGAAAATTTCATAAAACAATACAATTTAATAAAATATGTTAAAGACATCCACAGCAGGGAGAGACATCAGTCATGCCAGCCTCACTGTATATCACACAGACGTGTGCATGGTTTAATTCGATACTTTTCCTTAAGTGAAGCAAGAGACCCCACATCCACCCATCCCAGGCATCTATCTCACTTTGCCAGAGGAAAAATTCAATAACAAAACATTATGAAAAAAATTAGTAATTAAAATAACTCAGCAATGTGTATGAGCAAAATAATCAATGAAAGTGAAACCTAATAGTAATTCCACAAATTTATTACAAAGCTATTAATTTAAAGAGTGGTGGCAATTGAAAACCACAACCAACACCAGATAATGGGGATGCTAGACAAACAATGCTTGCTTCAGTAAAACTATCAGAATGCTGACTAGATGTGTCTGCACATATGTTTGCACGTGTGTGTGTGTGTACAAGTACTGTAGGAGCTTTGGAGTGTTCCCAAGGGTAATAGGGCAACTGGAGTTAGAATCTACTATTTATGTAACCTTGGGCCCATTACTTAACCTCACCTGTAAAATGGTGATCATAATAATGTATACATCACAAGATTATGAAGATCAAAGAAGAGAATATCTATAAAAAGGTTTGTGCAGTCCCTGGCAAGAAGTTAGCTCTAAACAAATATTACCAGTAATGGTATGTGTGCACTGGACAACCTTCACTCATCTATGATGAATATTTTAAATTTTTATAATAGTTATTATCTGTATTTTCCCATTATCATCCTCATATCAGGGAAGTGAATATTTAAGTTGCTAATAATTTTGGATAATTTCAAGAGGTCATCCTCAGCATTTATTACAGTATTTTCAGTCTAGAAGCTCTTCAAGAGTTTCATGTGCAATTCATACTTGTCAAGGGCTGAAATTTATAATTGGCTGGTTGTGGTTGTATATGTAGGATATGTATATGTGAGGGTCTATTTCTAACTGAAGCAAGTGAAAAGCCTCCTGTTTTTAAGCTGTATAAGAAAGGTGTCTGACGAGTTGGTCAGATAATGATTTTATTTGGTACATGCCAAGTGAATGGACCAGCTTCCACATGGTTGCCAGTTCTTTCTGCAAGCCCACATCCAGGTAGGCTTCCTGGGCAGACCCACGGGCATCTCACCAAACTCTTCTAATGAGATCTGTGGATATGGGCCAGCAAGGTGCCCTTGTCTATGGCAGACCCTTGCCCAAGAGTGCTGCTGCCCTCTGTTGTAGTCGCACAACTGCACCTTCTTGCCGATGAGGTGAAGCACTAACACCAGGCCAGAAATGGAAGGGACATCATGTCAGCCAGAGTCGTCCTAACAGCAGAACTTCTGGATAATAATCTATGAATTTCTAAGGCAAGCCAAAGGCCATTGCATAATCACATGTGTGGGTGCTACAACAGCCAAAGAAAGGGGCAAGTTCTCCTTTCTTTGATGCTCCCTCAGCAATTTCTGCAGTGAAGTTTCAGATAACTGTGCCAGAGCCCTTCCTGTGAAAGTGTTTCTTATTAGCGCATTTCTCCTCTCACAATGATAACTATAAATGGTTAAAATAGCATCAGAAATACTAACTCTATCATATGGACATGTATCATGATTCACTGAAAATATTTCCCACAATGCAATTTTAACTTAAACAAAAGTTTTTTTATATACGTGTGTGTGTGTGTGTATTAATAAATATTGACAGTGTAACTTACTCAGAAGAGTTCCTTATGCCTATGTTCTGAAAAAGACAGCACAGAATATAAGAAATTTTATCAGGGGCTTTTAGTGGTCCAAGAATCTCCTGCTGGCTTCTATGAGTGATAATGATCTAGAAGTCTTCAAAAAGCCATAAAGAAGTCTTCTAACAGCCATGACTTAATATAGTCCATTGTCCCTGATAATTCAAACTCCTTCTGATTGTTCCATCTGATTTCATGATCATAAAGCCCATGAAGACATTTGTTCTGGGAAACAGAATCAATAATGTTTTATGAGCTTAACTGTGTGATACAATGTGGTATTATGTTTTATGGAATTGGACATGGCCTATGTCATTTCTCTACTATATTTTCACCTTGTATGTAACCTCCTGGGTTGCCATTAAATATATATGCTATATATATGCTATATGTATATGCTATATATAAGTACACATACATATTATAGCTAGGTATGGCTTTATGTAGTACTTTCTTAAACATTCTCCCTCAAATCTGAAGAGTTCTTTAATGATTGTGTTCATTTATTCATTTGGGATTAGCTAGTTTCCAAGGATGGATCAACCATCCGTGCCTCCCGGTATTCCCACCCATGTGTAGTCCCCTTCCACAGTGAATCTGGCTTCAACCAACAGAGTGCAGTGGAAGTGGCCCTATGCCAGTTCTCCACCTAAGCTATATGATGTTCTAACAGCTGCCTTTTCGTGCTTTTAGAACCCTCAGCTAACATTAAGAAGTCCAGCTACACTCCTGGAGTCCAGCTAACATGGAGAAACCATACTGAGAGGCCACATGGAGCAGTGAGGACATGAGAGTGTACAGGGAGGGAGAGGAGGCCAGCTGCCTCATAATCCTACCAGAGCCCAGGCGTCAGCCATCTCTGCCAACCTGCAGCATGAGTGAGGACGCGAGTGTGCCACCTGGCAAGTGAATCCTCTGGCCCCAGTCAAGGAGCTGCAGTTGATGGTGCATGGAGCAGAGAGAAACTGCCCTGCTGAGCCCTGCCAAAATCATAAAACTGTGAGCAATAAAACGAAATGGCTGTTATTTTAATCCACTAAGATTTCGGATAGTGTGTTACACAGCAATAGATAACGGAGACACATTAATCTAATAAATATTTATCTAACCTACTGTTTATAATAGTAATACAGCACTAATATTGAATATGCTATAATATACGGTAGTATAATTAATATGGTAATATTTATCTATCTACTATTGGCAGACTTCGTGATGAATAAGAAATTATATCTATCTTTAAGGTCTGCAGTCAAGAAGGGGAAACTATATTAAAAGCTAGTATTTTGGAATTTTGTCAACAAGTCTGTTTCCATGATTTAATAGACTTCAAAATATTCTGTGTTTTGCTCCTATAACAAATATGTTCCTTATGGACCTAATCTGGCATATAATATATGTACAAAAATACAAGTTAATTAATGAATTAAAGTCAGTGGAATCTCTTATGTCAGTGAAAGCAATATGGTTGCTGATCAAAAAAAGGAAGTAAAGATTTTTAGTAAATTATATATGCACCACTGTTTTTTATTTCACCTTTATCTTAAACAGTCAGCCACTCACTTAAACTTTGGCTTCTGAGGCTGAGAGCCACATAAAAGGGAGCACTAAGTAACTGCAAGTGTAAAGAATGATTTATGCTCCCTAAAATGCTT
Organism: Theropithecus gelada; assembly: GCF_003255815.1. Classification (NCBI taxonomy): domain Eukaryota; kingdom Metazoa; phylum Chordata; class Mammalia; order Primates; family Cercopithecidae; genus Theropithecus; species Theropithecus gelada. The sequence continues at coordinate 9,133,470 of NC_037671.1, read as the reverse complement.
TATTCATACAAGGGAACTGAGGCTTGGAGAGGCCAAGGGGCTTGCTCATCATCACATAGCTGGTACATTACAGGTTTCAGACTCAAACTGACATTTTTAAAACCAAGTCCATTGTCTTGGCTAAAGTACACCTTCACCAACCTCCTATCTTTCTCTTACTCAAAATTTCCCTTCAAATCTACACATTCCAAGATCTCTCTTAGAGCTGGGCCCATGGTGCTCCTGGAAGACATGACTGGATTTCTCCACACCCTCTGAGCAGTGACCTAGGCCCAGGTCTTCTGGTTCAGTGGATGGGGACATTAGAATGTGGCAGCTAGCTGGTACCTATTGGAGACCACCCCTGCAGGTGGGGTGACTCTACCACCCTGGTCGGTCAACAGAATAGTTTTTATTGGACCCTCATATGGGTCAGGGACTCTGTTAGGTGCTGCAAGGAATTCAGTGGGGAGAAAGAGAGAGGTCCTTTCCCACAAAAGACTTACAGTCAGCCCCTAAACTTCTAGATGAAGAGAAGAGCAACATTGAACATCCCTCCTGGACACCTCACCCCTTGGTTCTTCTACCTCATGAGTGCCTCCCAGTGGCTCTGCCCTGTGGACCCTTACTCAAGTTCTCTGGACCAGGGTGGTTACCCATAGCGGGTTAGATCTGCCCATTTATTCTAAATACAACAGCCAACTACCATCTTTATTTCAACCCTCACTTCCCACCACTTCTTCTCTGGTCTCAAAATGCCTTTCAGCAAAGGCAGGAAATATGACAGAAGAAAGTCCCAGTCGAACAAACAATAACCAAAAATGCTCTTTGTTGCTGGGCCTTGGCAATCAAAGCCCTGCACATGTTTGCCAGCTGTAGTTCAGATGCTTTCTATTTCACTCGGCATTAATTTTTTATGAAATCTATGGCCCAGGGGCCCATAATTGGCTTTTAGTTCTTCATTCTATACTGTCTGGTATAATTGCCAAGGCATGATAAGACTCAGATTTTAAGGTGGCGTTAATGTATTTACCAGCCTTCCCATCTACAGGCAGGCTCACCTCTTTGTATGGGATTTTAATCATGTTTTGTTTGTAGAAGGGAGATGAAGGTATTCTTGGACTAAATATACTTGTTTTTCTTTGGATTTATTATCAGTATTTCACACCAGTGAAACAGCATACACAACACTGCCAATCTCAAACCTCAGACTTTATCTTCCAGTTTAAGTTTGATTCTTAAGAAGTATATGGAGTCTGTGCAGCGGAGGTAAGTCCTGTTTAAAATGAAGCCTGTTGTTTGTATGAAACATGCTTATTTAGCAGTGTATGATAAGGGACCTGTTGACCCCAAAGGCTGTCTTTCCTTTCACTTAGCAGCAGCAGCAGCCTGGACTTTGTTTCAGATCATCTCTAGATGCTGTAGCAAAGCCAGCAAGTGACTCACTGTCTGTCCCTAAACCCTCTTTGCAGCCCCCATTACTGAAGAGTCCCATATACAACTTAGAAAACATAGTGATGGGAAAGTGGCAGTGTTTGCAGAGTTGCTGATTGCCAGGGGTCTACATTGCAAGGCCAGTGCTGCAATCATTTTCATGAATTTCAGATGTCCTTTCTCTTGCCAACTTTGTGTGTTTTCTGAAAAATAATAAGAAAAAAAAGCCCAGTCATCTGGCTTTACTTCCTTAAACCAAAGCTATTAGAGGTATCCAGGATCTGACTAGGGCAGCTAATTTTCTTTCAGTAGTGATTATAGCTACACACCCTGCACAAACCGCATGCAAGATTCCCCCTCAACATAATTTTACATTCTTCACTTCTCCAATTGGCTTCAACTGTTAACAGAGCCCAGGTTTTGCATACATAGCCACATTTGGGGAGAAAGAAAAGAGTTTGTTCTAGGCAGTTTTGCCTTGATACTTGGCACTACTCCATTTCCTGATTGCGTCGCACTCCCTTCCCTCCCAGGTACCTGAGACTTCTTCATGCACCTGAGAGTCTGGCTTTTGATGCAGCTCCTGGTTAGGAACCAGCCCTCTCCATGGTCATTAGCTTTTTTTTTTTTTTTTTTTTTTTTAAACAAAGCTACCATCTAGTAGGCAGCTTCTTCGGCACTATTGTTAGTCTGAGAATTTGCTAGTACTTAACTCGCTCTTCACAGGCCATAAAAATCTTTATTCTTTGAAGTGTCTAAGTGTGTGATGGCTGAATGTGTTGGGAGGAGCTGTGTTTCAATACGTTTTTTACTTTTGTTCTCAGGCCAGAGAAATTCCATTCAGTTTCATGTGTTCAGTCCTTGAAAACAAAAGGCAGTGCTTCTATTTGAAGCTTTGGTTCATTTAAAGGAAGTAATCAATTCTGTTCTGTGAGTATTTGTTGAATACTTCCTAGGACCTATGAACTGATTCATGCTAGAGGCTGCAGGGCAGTGCCTCTCAAAAAAAAAGAAAAGAAAAAAAATGTGTACCACAATCCTCTAGGGGCTGTCTGATTAGCTAGGTTGGGAGCAGGGTCCAATTAATAAGCATTTCTGAAACATCCCAAGGCAATGCTGACATTGCCTCGGTGGACGCCCTTTGAGTAACACTGCTGAGAGAGACACCATAGCAAATGCTCAGGGTTTTGTGGGAGGACATTGAAGCACATCTGAATTAGACACTAAGACAACCAGTAACACAAATAATTCAATCCCCAAAATGCACTCCAGAGATATAGAATGCCAGTGGCCTTCAGGAGGTGATAGGAATCACCAACCACTGTGGACCAAAAGTGTCAGATTAGTTGCCACTATCTAAGGTAGGGTTTTGGAGGCAGTGGGGTTTGGAAGAAAGGGTATGATGTGGATAGGTGGGAAAGAGAGAGGAAGGCTTCCTGGGACAAGAGAATATGGTTACAAATGATGATATGTTTGCACTGAGAGCTGTTACATAGTTTCTGCAGAAATAAATGAAGACCAACCAAATAAGAACCAGAAAACTCTACTTATTCAGAGCTTGCAAGACAGTTAGTCACCATCACTAGCATTTTGGCAGAAATCCAAAGGCAGGCAGAGGAGTGGGAAAGTTTTAGACTGGCGGAAAGGGAAGGTTCCAGTGTGTGCTGATTGGAGGCTGTTGGCATGAGGAAGCTGGAGGTGGCTCACTAGCAATGGGAATCCCATTTATTGGTTAGGGGGTATATTTTGCTTTCTCCAGTTGGTCCTATATTGGAAGGATGGACACAAATTAAGAAAGCTGTAATTTATCGATGGAGTCCTAGCCATTTTTGACGATTGTTACAGAAGTTATTGCTTGGCTTCCTGAGTTGTTATGAGAGGTAAGAACCTACTTTCTACAAGTCTGACTTATAAGTAGCACGCTGGCTTCCTGACTGGCTACGTAGAGGTGACACAGTCTCCAGGGCAGGTTGCTGCTGGCTGTGGGTTGTAGTTCTGTTTGTATATATGGTCTGGCCATTGATGTTTGTACATTCACCCTCTTGTTTCTGGATTTTTGGGGTTTGCCCTGATGTCATCTATCTTTTCACATTGTTTCCTCTTCGTTTTTTGAGAATATGGGCTTGTAGCCTCATTCCACTTCACCGATGGCTTTTGAGAGGTCCCTCCTTATTTTCTGAGCACTCAGGAGCCCTTCTATGTTCTACTTATTCTCTCATCCCTCAGATTGACGATGAGGAACTTCTCCTGGAGGAGCAGATATTGGTTCAGTTGCTCCTGAGTGAAGCCCAATCTTCAGGCTCCATCGCTGTTCACAGGGTGACAGCTATCGCTTGCATGGAGATACCAAAGCTGTGTGGGAGACGTCAAGGACCAGGGCTCACAGTTCTCTCCTTGACCTCATACGGAAGGACAATTGAGTGCTCTCTGCAGAAGCTTCCAAGTCCCAAGGTAGAAGGAGACCTGCAGGATCCCCTTGGATGAAGGCAGATGCAGGCACTGGACCCTTTGCTAGTGTCTAGAAATGGAAACTCTGCAGATGGGGTCTATGCTGCCAAAGCTAACATCCTAAAGGCTCGTGGCCCCAAACAGCTGAGTGGGGTCACCTCTTTTTCCAGCAAGCGCTTAAAAAGGCTCCATATCAATGCTCCGTAGACACCACATTGAAGCTTTGCAGGACGACTCTCTGTTCTCACCCTCTGTCGGCAGCTGCTTTGGCCACAGTCAACTTCTATCTTCCATCAGAGATGGTCTTCTTTCAGGCTTCTCGACCAGCTCTTTGATGGCACATAACCTTTTAGCCACTTCCCTAATTCTGCAGGTGGCTCACCACTGTTTATTTATCCCATTTCTTTTGCTCTCTGAAACTCCTCTTGGGGTGGCTCCCAGGAGGTCTAGTGAGCCGTAGCACCTAATTAATTCCTCATGAGAAGTTCACGTGTTGGGCCATCCTTTCTCTTTTTTTTTTTTTTTTTTTTCCTTCAGAATTGCTTATTTGTTGCACTTATAGTCATTTCTCATGGAAAAAATTTAACATATAAATCCGTCATATATCAGATTATTCCAGTATACTAAAACGGTCATAGGCACTCAACGTAAAATATTCTGGCATTTAAAAAATCCATAGCAGAGATTTTTCATTTACAATAATCATAGATATTATTAAAGTAAATAATACGTCTGGGAGCTAGGGCTTTTTCACCTTTGAATTCAGGCATGTTGGATGTGTTCGAGCATATGCATTTATTTTTTCTGGGCAGAAAACAAATATCTTTGTGACCGTTGTATAAACAATGAAGAATTAAGTTATTGAAATAATGATTCTGTTTTGTATATTGAAATTAGAGATTGTTAGCTGCTCCTCGATACTCATTTTCTTCTTCTTCTATAGTATTTGAACCTCCAGTATTTAGCTATGCACTTGGCTGCAAGAAGAATCCTACTTTCCAACTTTTCTTATATCTGGTTACAGCCAGATGACTGAACTGTAAACAAGGGATATAAAAGGAGATATGTGTGTGTGAAATTTCTGGCGTGAGTCCTTAAAAGGTGGAGATGTGCCCTTTCTTGACTTATTTTCCTTTCTGCTAGCTGGAACATGAACGTGATGGCTGGAGCTAAAGCAGCCATGTGCATCACACCGGGAAAGCCTTAAGGATGGTGAATGATGCAGCCAATTAGAAGGAGCCTGAGCTCATTCCAGCCTTGGATCACCTCCTCAGTCTCTTAAGTGAGAGTTAAATAAACACTTGATCAGTTTTTAAGAAGCACTGTTATTCTTGTTTTTTAATCACTTGTAACCAAGCCTGATCACAACTAATAAAACACCAAAATAATCAAGTATCAAGGAATAAATTTTGCACTGTCCTTTAAAAAGATGGAAGGAGCATTCATGCCATATAGGACTGCCTAAATCCACCCAGAAGCGTATTCGCCAGAGTCTCAAACAGTGGCTCATCATGGTCACAGTCTTCAGTGAGTTAGAGCTGCTCATACACTCAGGATACTGGAAGTAAGGCCTCTGGAAAATCTCAGTTTAGAAATGATAGAAGGATGCATTTTCTTAAAAAAATAAAATCAGAATGAGGTGACCTAAAATAATTGGATGGTCAAAGCCAGTCTTCACTGTCACAATGTCAAATACGTTTAGGGACAAACAGGTAATGTTAATGTAGTTTGATTTAGGACACCTGAGTGTCAGGAACACGTACGCAAACCCGAGAGTCCTTGTTCTGTCTGAACACCCTCAGATTTGTCTAAAATACATGTCTGGCTAAATAAAACTTGTCTGTGAGCTGGTCCTATTCTCAGGCCACCAGTTCGTGCTCCCAGTAAGTTTTTATCAACATTTTCATTGGATTAGAGTAGACTTCGTTGTTGGGGCAAGACGTGATCTCAGGCTTCCATTATAATTAAGGGGAAGACAAAACGGATCAGTACAGGTGACTTTTAGAACCTGAAATGCCTCACTGGGCTCAAGGGTTAAAATCTGGGATGGTTATCTTTGAGCTTGGCGGGAAGTGTGGTGGCCAAGAGAATGATCCATATTAGAAACCTAAATACCAGACAAAGACAGGAAGTGCACATTCAGGGTTGAGACCAAGAGAACTAGAGGTTCAGATTCAGAGAGTAAACCATCAGTCTCTGAGCAAGAGAGAACAAATAACCTGAATGGAAAGTAAAAATTTAAAAAAATTTTTAAATTAAAATAAAATTGATGTCTTGTATGTTGTATATAAATATTAGATTTAAGTTAAGAAAGGATAAAATGCAGAAAGCACAGACCATATGCAGATAGGCTAATAGGCATTCTTCCCATCGACCTACACAAAAATAAAAGGCTTGAAAATCATTACATAAAATCAGGATTTATAACAATACCAAGAGTTAACAACCCACCTACTTGGTTAAAGTTCCCTTTAATTTAAACAGGTGACATGATTCTGAAAGTTATTAAGACTACATCTGTCCCTTTCAAGCTCTAATTTGATTATTGACAAGTATAAAAGATTATTTCACAGATTGTTCTTAATATAGGCGATACTGGTCCAACTCCCCTTATGACAAAGCTGACAAAATTTGAGAAAATGAAACACATTTTCCTATAACATTACTCTTTTTCCAGTGTGTAGCATTGTAACTGAATTAACGTTACTTAGCTAGGAAAACATAGTTAATTTTATTTGGGTTGGGAAAAGAACTGGAATATTAGAAGAAACTATATACTAAAAAAGGGGGCAGGAAACGAGCCACAAATCTTAAGGTTTATTAATGCATCCTTCACTTGTGAGCTATCTTCACTCTAGTGAAGAGAGATAGCATACAAAAAAATTTGCCAAAGCAGCGCAGTACATGGGAATCAGCATGTCGACACCTAAAAGGAGGTAAAACACAGCTCAATAGTATCAGCCCAATTTCTCACATCTTTACTGTGGGACAGATGGAGAAACAAATTGACATCCAAAAGGTCACTGATTTTGATATTCCTGGGACAGAAATGCTCCCAACTGGCAGTAAATCCACAAGTCACTGAAGTGCGGAGGACTAATCCACTTTATCGCCTTCATCAAATATTTAGAAATGGTAACACTCATTGGAAAACCACTAAGGGGATAAAAAAGAAACTTTGGCAGGCACAGTGCCTTACACCTGTAATCCCAGCACTTTGGGAGGCCGAGGTGGGCAGATCACCTGAGATCAGGAGTTCGAGACCAGCCTGGGCAACATGGAAAAACCCTGTCTCTACTAAAAGTACAAAAATTAGCCAGGCATGGTGGCACATGCCTGTAATCCCAGTGACTCAGGAGGCTGAGGTAGGAGAATCGCTTGAACCCGAGAGGCAGAGGTTGCAGTGAGCGGAGATTAAGCCAGTGCACTCCAGCCTGGGGGACAGAGGGAGACCCAGTCTCAGAAAAAAAAAAAAAAAAAAAAAGGAATGTTTAGGTTCTATGGTTTAATATATGTACAAACTGAACACTTTATTAAAACATTAGAATTGTTTTCTCACGAAAACAAAAACCTCTTTGTGGGAATTTGAGAAAGAGAGTTGATGGGACTATGTCTCCAAAAGATTTACATGTCACTTTGTGTGGAAACACTAAAATCTCACACACATAGATCACCTGAGGTCAGGAGTTCGAGACCAGCCTGGGCAACATGGAAAAACCCTGTCTCTACTAAAAGTACAAAAATCACAGATCACAATGGAAGAGACCTGCAGTCACAGACCAGATGAAAATGCTCGGTCTGCCAGCAACAGATTTTTACAGTAAGGATTGGACTTTGAAGATTTACCTTAAAGATTGAGTTACTGGCCTGAAGCAGAACACCAGTGAGGCTTCCCACTGGAATCTCTTCATCCCAGAAAACTGTTTCAGGGACATGGACCCAAAAAAGTCCCTAAACTGTATGCAGCTGTTTTTGGAATAATGAAGTATAAGCCCTTCTAAACGTAGAGTTGGTCACTAAAATAAATGTTATCCTGGGATTCACTGCAAATATTGTACAATTAAATAACCCATTAAGCACAAGCTTCAAAACAGAAACTTCTTCCTAATAACTGTAAAGTTTTGCACAACCAAACAATGAAAGCCAAATAATCCACTCACAATAAAAACCGGTTCGATAACATACAGAAGGTTATGCTATGAAACAACAGCCATCACAAATTAATACAGTTTTGTTCCCCAAGTACTATAGTTCTTTTTCGGAACATTGGTTGCCCTTTTAAAATTTTATTGATAAGGAACAAAACAACTACACAAGACCAAGATGTTGAAAGGTAATCTATATCCTCAAGATAAAGTAAAGGGTATTGTAAACAAATTCTATCACATAAACTGCATTTACCATTCCCCTCTACAAGTTATGGTACCCACCAGCTGCTGGAATCCCAAAGCAATGAAAAAACAATTAGAATTATATGCCTTGGTTTTGTTTTTATTAGTCAGAATGAAAAAAATAATAGCCTGGTGTTGAAGGCACAATGGATTTGAAATAACACCTAAGTCAGAGTCATAGCTGTGCCACCTTCGAATGTGCAACTTGGGAAACTCAATTTATTTTTTGTCTTGAGTTCCTTTTCTATAAATTGAGTAATTGGAATAGATTATCTCTCTCTCTCTCTCTCTTTTTTTTTTTTTTTGGATGGAGTTTTGCTCTTGTTGTGCAGGCTGGACTGCAATGGGGCAATCTCAACTCAGTGCAACCTTTGCCTCCCAGGTTCAAGCGATTTCCCCTGTCTCAGCATCGCTCGTAGCTAGGATTACAGGTGCCCGCCACCATGCCCAGCTTTTTTTTTTTTTTTTTTTTTGTATTTTTAGTAGAGACGGGGTATCACTATGTTGACCAGGCTGGTCTCAAACTCCTGACTCAGGCTATCCACCAGCCTCAACCTCCCCAAGTGCTGGGATTACAGGCATGAGCCACCACGCCCGGCTAGAATAGATTATTTCTGAAAACTTTTCAATATCTGACATTAGTATAATGACGAGCAGCTATTCTTTCCTTTAGGAATTCCTGGAGGGCTTTGCTGTCATTTCTTCATAACGCCTACTGGGGACACTATTGCTTTCTCCCTTAGTATCTTTCTTATGAGAACCACATGCCTGGAGGTAATCAATTTCCTTTGGCGATTGGTGGCTCATAAATAGGCATGGGACTTAAGTTAGGCAATCTAAGATCAGGGATTCTGGGAAAGTTCATTATTAATTTTCTGCAAAAACTTCTGAAAATAACTCTGCTTTCTTTCTTTGAACTCGGCTGGGTGCAAAATGCAAAATCTGAAGTGTTAGTACTATCTCTCTACCACCCTAGAGGTGAAGCTAATGTGTGGAGAAAAGCTGAGTCCAAGGACTGTCAGGAAAAACACATCCCAAACCACAGGATTAAGTCAGCAAGGAAGCCAACCCTACTCTGAACTTTGAGTTGTGTGAGCCAACACATTTTCTATTGCTCCAGCCACTTGGAGTTGATCTTTTATATAATCAAATAGAAATCTGACATTTCTATTTCATTGTACTTGAACTATCCATTTCTGCTTTTTTTTTTTTTTTTCTTTTTTGTAGAGACGGAGTCTTGCTCTGTCGCCCAGGCTGCAGTGCAGTGGCACAATCTTGGCTCACTGCAACTTCTGCCTCCTGGGTTCAAGCGATTCTCCTGCCTCAGCCTCCCAAGTAGCTGGGACTACAGGCACATGCCATCACGCCTGGCTAATTTCTTTTATATTTTAGTAGAGACAGGGTTTCACCGTGTTGCCCAGATGGGTCTTGAACTCCTGGGCTCAAGCAATCCACCAACCTCAGACTCCCAAAGTGACAGGATCACAGGCATAAGCCACCGCGTCAGACCCATTTCTGCTTATGTTTCTTTTGCACCCACTCTGCATGCCATGGTAGAAATCCTAAGAGTGATTCACCTGCAATGTGTCCACTTGATCTAGAATCTCAGAGGGCTTATTTTATGTGTGTCCAGTAAAGGAAAGTGACAGATTTGAAATTCACCTGGAAATGGCTAAATAAATGAAGAGAACATATAACTTAAAACCAAATAAAATTGAGGGAGATAATAAATGTCAATTTGGAATTTAGCTCTTTCTGTCATGACATAATTTGAGTTCTGCCAGATATTTGATTTTTTTTCTTTTTTTGTCCCACAAACTGAAAGACGTCTCTTTTAATTTCTCAGTAATGGTGGCAACAATGTCACATGTCTATTCTTAGCCTTCAATCTTTATTTTGCTTCTACCTTGGAAACTAGATCATTTATAAAAAATAATAAGACAGACCCTCATCTGTACTTTGCAAACAAGTAAGAAAATCAGCTTGTTCTCCGTTCAACTGTACTTTTTAAGAGAGAAGGAAGACAGTGGAGAACAAATCTTAATTGAATTAAAAACCACATTATTTTTATCGATGTGAGTTTAGTCATTTCGTTTAAGAATTTTTAATGTTCATTTGGAAAGTCTTACATCTTAAATAGATTTTTGTAAGTAAGTCATTGGGTTAAATGTTAATTGACTTATACATGAAGCACCAAATAGTTCAAACCATCTGCCATAAGTCTTAGATACCAAGAACTTTACTAGGTTACCCAGAATGTCTTCCAGTGGTCACCTCTGACATTTTCTGACATGCTTCCCAGAACTTGGGGACAAGGGAACATCTGGCACCACACATAAAATTTGTCATTACATAAACCAAAGATGCTGAGGGCACCCTCTCGAAAGCAGTATACTGCAAAGAAATTGAGTTTCAGCGGTGATTGATCACAACTTGATTTGTGCTGTTAACTCTTCCGAGAAATTTCATAAACAAATAAGACAAAATCACATTTATATAACACTTGATCATGTTTGGATCCCTTTTACATTCATGGTTTCATCTGTCTTCTATAAGAATTCTGTGAGAGAGATAACCATACCCATATTTTTTTTTAGATAAAAAACACTAGGCTTAGAAAGATGAAGGGCTCTGACTAGGTCACACTGCTAGTAAGGGTAACACTAGTGGTTCTCGGGTGCTTTTTTCACCTACCTGATGTAACTCCCACTTTAGGCCTCCTGTTACCCTCACAACCTCCTTTTCAGATAATTAGGGGAGACATTGTGATGGGTATTATAATTAGGTTAATATTGTAATTAGGATGGAGCTCCAGGTTGGATTGAATGGCTTCTTCAGGGATCTACTTCCGGGTTACAAAGAAAAAGAAGTGGTACCTGATTTGAGTTCTCTGGGAACAGTATGTTCATAGACCCCAGGAACTAAGAAATGAAGGTGACTTTAATGGCTGGGGAATGTGGAGAGGAAGAGTGCTGAATGACAGGGTCAAGACCAGGTGAAGGTAGAGCTATCCCCAGAGAAACATACGGCCTTTGTTAAATCACTAGGGACAGGCACTAACTTTGAGGACATTTAGGGCAAAATTCTGTACGAGGTGCCCAAATTCCTCATATAATTTTCTTAAAAACTTGTTTCCCAAGCGTGGAAAGATTCACTAACTTTCCCAGATCTACACAAATGGGAAGGAGAATTGGCATGTTTGGTTCTCAAGCCCTCCCTGGCCTCAGTGTCCTCACTGACTTTGTTGATTTCTAACAGTCTCTTCCATCTCTCAAATTGTGAGTTGACTTTAGTACTACTGATATGGTTTGGCTGTGTCCCCACCCAAGTCTCATCTTAAATTGTAATCCCCATAATCCCCACGTGTCGTGGGAGGGACCTGGTGGGAGGTAATTGAATCATGGGTGCAGTTCCCCCATGCTGTTCTTGTGATCGTGAGTGAGATCTCAGATGTCTGATGGTTGTCTAGCATTTCCCCTGCTGTCTCTCATTCTCTCTCTTGTCATCCCATGAAGAGGTGTCTTCCGCCATGATTTTAAGTTTCCTGAGCCCTCCCTAACCATGCAGAACTGTGAGTCAATTAAACCTCTTTTCTTTATAAATTACCTAGTCTTGGGTATTTCTTCACAGCAGCATGAGAACAGCCGAATACAACTACAGTTCACTAACAAATCAAACTCTCCCAGTTGACTTCATTCCCCTGTAATGTGGTTCTTTGATAATCTGAAATTTAAACTAGTAAATTGTGAAGTATCTTACAGATCATTATGGCTCAATAGTATTAGTTTCCTGTTATTGTTGACATTATAAAGGCTTTGGTTTCATTTGCTTTCTTTTTGGCTTTAGGTTTTTCTAATTGCTTCCTAATATCGGATTTATATATTCTTTATTTCACCAAATCATGCATTTTGAAAGACTACTCATATTTTGCCTCTTGCTTTGCGATTCAAATAACATACCATCAGGCAATCAGAATAACATCCCTTCTTTTTATAAAGACTGGCCAGTTTTTAGTTATCTTAGAAAGCACCTGAATATGGTCTCCAGTATGAAACATAAACACTTTTTGTTTTGTGCCAAACTTGGAAAATTTGTAGCCTCTAGTTCTTCAAATATTTTTTCTGCCCCATTCTCTCTTTCCTTTCATGTTGGGATCTTAATTAAATATATGTTATGACTGTGGATATTGTTCCACTAAAGCCTGTTCTTGTTTCCCCCAATCTTTTTGCATCTGTTCTTCAGACTGAATAATTTCTATTAATCTGTTTCTGATTATCTTTTTCTTACATTACCTCTAATCTGCTGTTAAGCCCACCAGTGCATTTATTATTTGAAATTTTATTTATTTTTGCCCTAGAATTTCCATTAATTTCTTTTTGATCCTTTATTTTCCCTATTAAGATTTTCTCTATGTTCCTATATGAGATTTCCTATGTATTCCTTCATTATGACTAAAACAGTCTTTATCTTATTGAGTATGGTTATAGTAACTGCTTTAAAATGCTTCTCTAGTAACTTTAATATCCAAGTCATCACTGAGTTGGTCAACATTAATTTCTTTTCTCTAGAGCATGGGTCATGTTTGACTGTTTCTTTGTATGTATGGTAATCCTGCATTGCATCCTGGACATCATGAATGATATTTTGTAGACACCATGAATTTTGTTATGTTCCCCCAAATAGTGTTGATTTGCATGTTTTCTTATTTTAGCAGTTAGTTCACTTAACTAAGCTTATTCCCATTACAAGAAGTGAAATTCCTAAACCCTTCATTTTAAATGGCTTCTTCGAAGCACGTGAAAAATCTGATATTAATCAGCCACTTCTTCTGAACTTATTACCTGAAAAAATATCATTCCCCCATAAAGCAAATCAAATAGAGACTTGAGTAGATGTTTACAGAGATCTTTAGTTTATATAGACTTCTCCTTCAAATAATAAAAATAATAACAATACAATTCTCTCATAGCTCTTCTGCTTTCCAAAAATAAGGGAGTTAATCAATTTGTTAGATTATGAAAGCATATGCGTCTACAATTTTATCAGTAGATATTTAAACTCTATAAACCAGATCATCATTTAGGAGATTTCATATGACACTGTACTTAAATGACTTATACTTCTTGGCTGAACCAAATTTGATCTCCAAGAAAAGTCTTTGATTAATGAAACTATATTATTTATTATTACAGAAATCATAGAAAACAAACGAGTAGCTTTTAACAAAATTGGTCTATGTAACACAGGGTGAAGGACTATAGGGAGTAGATCCAGCCGACAAAAAAAGAAATCTACATTCTGGTTTGGCTGCAGAACAACTCAGACATGGCTAACTCCAGCTTGAGTTCCAGACAGTTCCACTGGTGCTCTGCTGGGAGATTTCAGGACAAAGTTATTTTGCAAGCGAGGGATCATCTTGAGATAGGACTCTGAAGTTTTTATTATTCATAGTACTTAAAGGTCTGGGATAACATATTTTAAGAACCCAAAGCAAGATGCTCAAGATAAATCAATTCTTATGGTTGGTCTCAAAAATAGATACACATAACTAGATGTTAGGACCCCGTTTTCTCCTGTTGCAGGGTTTCAATAAGCAATAATATCCCACTGGACAACAGCTGCTCACAAGTCAGTTTATAAGCGCTTTTTTAGTTAGTAAATAGTCTTCAATAATTGTGATTGACCAATACTTAATTTTGCTGGAAATTGTTTTGCTTCTTTCTAGAGAAGTTTCTATTCATCAATGCAAGGAAGAATGCAGAATCTTTAAACAGAAAGGAATTTAACCTCTAGGAATCACTACTCTAGAAAATGATAAAAATAAAACCACTGAATTTGTCAATAGTCAAAGATTACTTAAAATGTTTTCATCCACTTATTACTGAAGTTTATGTAAAAGATGCACAATATTCAGGACTAAAGAAAACTTTACAGATCACATAATCAAACCCCTTTTATTTCCAGGCTTGGACACTAAGGCCCAAAGCAGAGATTTGCTTCTGCATCTAACTACGTGCCAGCTACTCCACCATGTCCTTAAATTTACCTCATAAGGCTATTTTTTTTTTTCTGAGATAGATACAGAAAAGAGAAAGTGCAGGGACATAGAGAATGCATATTTCTCACTTTAATAGGTATTGCCAAAATGCCCATGAAGATAGTCACATTGGTTTACGCACCAACAAGCATGTATGAGAATACTAGTTTCCCCACAGTTTCATCAGAACATACTATCAGACAAAACTCATTTTAAATCATATCCATTTTTGTAAAAATCATATTTCATTGCTTTAATTTCCCTTAGCACTAGTGAAGCTAAGCAAATGTTAATGTGCTTAATTAGATAACTGCATTTCTTTTTTCTTTTTTTCTTTTGTTTTTGAGATGGAGTTTCACTCTTCCTGCCCAAGCTGGAGTGCAATGGCCTGATCTCAGCTCACTACAACCTCCATCTCCTGGGTTCAAGCGATTCTCCTGCCTCAGTTTCCTGAGTAGCTGGGATTACAGGTGACCACCACCATGCCCGGCTAATTTTTGTATTTTTCTGTGGACACAGGGTTTTACCATGTTGGCCAGGCTGGTCTCGAACTCCTGGCCTCAGGTGATCTGCTCGCCTCAGCCTCCCAAAGTGCTGGGATTACAGGAGTGAGCCATTGCTTCTGACTAATAACTGTATTTCTTCTGTGAATTTCTTATTCTTTGTCCATGCATTATTGGTCATTTGTTTTTACTAATTAACTAGTGTTACTCTTTACATATTGCAGTTTTTAATTCCTTAACTGTTACATATGCTGCAATGTTTTTGTCTATTTTCTCTAAGAGTAGTTCAACATAACTTTAATGAAATGCTGATTAACAAAAAAGGGTATCCCTGTTTCTCTGGGAACCATTACATAAATTCTGCTTGAGAGGGTTATTTGTATTTTGCTTGGCTTTCACTGTGGCTTGGGCAGGGAAAATTAATTTTATAATATTAAACAACTACTCATTTCACTGTATAGTCAGTGGAAAAGGGACAGTATGCAGAAATGAATCTCTACTTCATATCCGAAGTATCAACAACTCTTATTCTGTAGCTGTCATGTCTGATATAAAAATCCAGTCTTCCAAGCATGGCACACTTCTTCTCTAAGGGTCAGAAATGAATTTCAGACTCTCCTGTTGTATCTTTTCATCAGAGGAGGAACTGCTTCTTTTTTTTTTGAGATGGAGTCTCTCTCTCTCTGTTGCCTAGGCTGGAGTGCATTGGCACAATCTCAGCTCACTGCAACCTCCACCTCCCAGGTTCAAGTGATTCTCCTGCCTCAGCCTACTGAGTAGCTGGGATTGCAGGCACATGCCTCCATGCCCAGCTAATTTTTGTATTTTTAGTAGAGATAGGGTTTCACCATGTTGGCCAGGTTGGTCTCAAGCTCCTGACCTCAAGTGATCCACCCACCTCAGCCTCCCAAAGTGCTGGGATTATAGGTGTGAACCACCGTGCCAGGCCAGAACTGCTTCTTTTCTCTTTTGCTATTAGAAACCAGCAAACTCCATGATGGCTATTTATCTATAATTTATTTCTAAGAACATTCTACCAGTGACGTCTCAAGCAAGATGTGATAACAGCTACACAAAGCAGTCTACAGCATGCAGTGTGTCTCAATGCCTCTGAGAAGTAGCAACAGCTTTTGTTCTCAGATGGCCCTCAGTCCTTCCCCATGTCATCTTTCTGTCCTAGACTATGGCCTCACTGCTTACAAGGATTCAATGGCATGCAAACGGCTGTTAGTTGGTTTTCTTAAAATAGGTATTGTTGATTGGAAAGACTGGCTCATATTTAAACTCTGCCCTTTTTGCAAATGCCAGATTTTCTCAATAGTATCCCAGGAGAGATTTTGTTTTGAACAGTTACTGAATTTGACCAGACTGCAGGCATAGCACCACCCATATTGCTCAATGCTAAGACACAGCATCTTTGATTTTCTGTATGTCATAACGTTCTGAAGATTGAGTTATTGATGGTGCAATTTTGCAACTACACATCCTCCTATAGTTCTTGCTCTCCATTCAAGCAGGCCCTAGGGCTCATGGCAAGATGATTTCCTTGGAGAGAAAGAGCCTGAGACTTAGAAATTTAATTTATGTAAGGAACCCTGGCTTTTCCCCTCCTTTAGGAATCTGATTCTTCTTTCTCTTCCTCTTCTCCTTCCATCACAGGACTCTTTATGCTCCACTCCAGTGTAGTTTGGTTGACTGATGCTTCATTGTCTATATGCACCGACATGACAAGTGACTGTTCAGGCGCAGTTGGAGATGTTGGAGAAGACAGCACCTCATCCCCTCTCCTAGAACTAATCGTTGATTGGAGGGCCAATGTTTCAACCTTGATGTGATTCACCAGGTTGTGCAAGGGTTGCCTTCAATGGGAGCAGTGTCTCCTCCTTCTTGTGCAGTTCCTGACCCAGCTCAACGTGTTTCCTGGTGACACTGCTGCCCGCCACACAGCCCAGTGCTGCAAATATGTTTATATAATTAGATTTGTTCATTTAATTTTAATGTCTTTTTAATAGAGAAAACAATAACTTTATGAGCTCAAAATCTGCAAATCCCTTGTTTTTTTCTAAAAGGCTTTCCTCAATTACAAAAATTCCCCTTATGTTTTATTCTAATATTTTATAAATTTTGTTTAGCTTGTCGATTTTGCCTCTGAAATTTATGTTACAATAAAATAAAGATAAAATTTAATATTTTCCCTCAGATGTATTGCCAAATGTCCCAACATAGTTTGTTGAATATTTCTTTTTTCTCTGCTGATTTGAAATGCCAGTTTTCTCATACAACAAATTTCCATACAGATACATGTCTGTGGCTCTGTCCAATATTCTTTTCCACTGATCTATTGGCATATTCCCATGCCACTATCTATGTTCAATTACTGTAGAATGAATATATATATAGATATATGTATATCTATCTGTCTATATCAGAGCAGTTCTCTCTCATTGTTCTTGTCTTTTAAAATTATTATAGTTATCCTTGCCCATTTACTGTTCAGCACATTTTGCTTCCAGTAATTGATTGTAAGAAATGAATGCAATATTTTTTTAAAATGGCTCTGATGTTGAAAAGACTGTAAAAAAAAAATGAAGTACACATTGGCTAACTCAGTATACCTTTTGAAAGATATTGTTTAAGATTCCATATTGATCTTGCAAGATCATTCCAGGGAAATAAGTGTGTTATTGTAGTGGATACATCCACCACAATCTCACCATGTAGTGGATACATCCACCACAATCTCAAAATGATGAGATACATCCTCAAAATGGCTCCAAATCCACCTTATTCTAACACAAAGTGGACTTTGCAATCACAGTTCTTGTCCACTTATTGTGACACATGGATTGTATCACCCTATTGTTTCTGAGGCAAACTTTGCACTTGCTTCCATTAGGTTTATGAAATTTGCGAATTGGGCATTTTCACTGAACTTTTAATCTTTCATCATCTTCAAACTATCGAATAGGCAAAAAATTCTGCAGACTGTGAAAGGCTATGCACCTTAATGTTAGAGGAAGTCTGTTAAACAAACCTGCTGCGTGGATTTCATCATTTTATCTCAAGCTTTACCACAAGAGTTACTTCTGCTGAATTAGAAATAGGGTGATAATTCTCATTTGCTTCTATCTCAGTTCCAACTGAGATAAAGACTTTAAAAACAAAATTACCTTCTGGGCGCTGCTTCTTGCATGGACTCTGCCCATTTTAATCACACAAGTGAATTTTTTTTTTTTTTTTTTTTAGGAGTCAGGAGCTGGGTTAATATGAGTTCTTTCACCCTCAAAAGACCTCACACCTCATGGCCTTAAATGGTTCAACCTGAAGAGACAGAGTTTAAAATATAATAATACATTACTCGGCCTGATATTAGTCCTCAAGTATTTCCACAACCACTTGTAATTCAGGGAAATCCCATCAAGAACCTCGTTGATGGTTAAAAGACACCGTAAGGTAAAGAAGTGGATACCGTCCATATTGGTAATTTGGTTCTTCTGGGTCACTGGAGCTTCCTCTCATCATTGCTTCTCTTCTGTTTCTATGCATTTCTATTGCCTTCACTGAATATACCATTAGCTTCGAGTTGATTTTGTATAAAGAAAGAGCTTCTTAGCAAAGGTCTTTTGGCCCCTTGCTTGTTTTATTACTGTCAACACAGAGTTAGAAAAGGACTATTTAATAAAGTTGTCAAGGTCTTGAAATGATCACTCAGCCAGTTCATCAAAATGATGGAAGATAGAGCAAATTATCTTTGCATGATCCTGTCCTTATTATCTGTTGGTCATCCAACAAAGGACAGCCGTACAGACAATCCCCTAATAATAGTAGCTCTACAACAATAAAAGTAGAAAAATAGTAACTATATAGTGAAGAAACCTGGCAGACACCTCCTTCACCAAGTGGTCAAAGTCCAGTAACGGGACAAATCAAATCCTCTGCCTCCAACTATAATGAACTAGGGAGAATGCAACACCTCTTTTATGCTATTGCTGCCCCAACCTGATTCTCACTGTGAGGAAACATCAAACAAACCCAAATGGGAGGACATTCTACAAAATATCTAGCCTATCCTCCAAAAACGTCAAGTTATAAAAATCAAGCAAAGACTGAGAAACAACTGTTTCAGACTTAAGGGGACTAAAAAGACAGATGACTTAATACCTCTTTCAGGATTTTCTCTGGTCCTAAAGTATATTACTGGGACAACTGGCAACATCCAGATAAGATCTATGGATTAGATAATAGAATTGTAGCAACATTCATTTTCTGAGTTTACTGTTTATACTATGATTATATATTTTGAAAAAAAAAAATCCTTGTTTTACCAATTCAGTCCCCTGATCCCTCCTAGCTACAAGGGAAAAATAGGAAAATCAATCTATATACCAAGCCTAGTGAGCTGGCTAAAAATCAGAGTTCTGCTACCCATGATAAAGGAAAGAATTGATACTAGAATGAAACCAGTGGTCTTAGACATGAAGTATGTGTTCCTGAGAATTGCAGATGTACAAAGACAAAGTCACAGGAGAGGAAGACCTATTTTAAGGCTCTCATGGGCAATCTCATGGATGAGAATGAAATTATACATATGCAGCCTCATTTGGACTAGAATGAAAACATCAAGAACTGAGTGCCCTCACTCATACGTTATCTCAGGGCCTAGACCACCTCCTGCACCTCTACTTTCTTTTATCTCGCACCCACCGGTTTCTTCTCGCTACCTGCTTTGCTGACCTATGAATCCAAATAGTGTTCCCAGTTTTCAAGTCTAAATGGCATGGCAGGTCCAGCCTTCACTATCAACTGCTGGTACTCATTATATCTCAGTTTCTATTGAATTGATTCCACCCATACTTTCATAAAAGGATTTCAGCGACCACAACGTGTCTAGAAGTGCTTCCGAACAGTCGTCCATCCGGGTCTAATCCTATGTGGCTTTAAGGAGGCAATGTCACATGGTTATGATTTGAGATTAGAGGGTTATGATTAGAGATTCTCCCAGAAGAATAAATGGTCAGGATGAGAAATGATTGTGATAGTTGGAGGATATTTCAGAATACTTTTCATTTGAAAAAAAAAAAAAAAAAAAGCCAAAATTAAGATGAAGTGATCACTCACTCCCAGAAGCAAAAAACTGCTAGGATTGATCTGAAGAACAGCAAATCAAGCAGCTGAAGTGGAAATGTACAGTAAACATGATGAAGAAAATTACTTCCAGTAAAAAATCCATCGATGGAATTTTTTCAAAGACCTTTCCTCAAGAGCATACGTATAGAAATAGACGCGACATGGGAGGGACAAATAGCTAGCGAATCAAAGCACTCTGCAGTGAAATTAAAAGAGAACTAAAGCCTGTGACATTATCCCTCTCCCTAGTAAGCTTTCTGCTTTTACTTGAATCTTTTCCTGAACTTAGGTCTTGGTAAATCTGGCAGCTGTCACAAAATACCATCTGTCCTAAGAAAATGGGTGCAGAGGTGGCTGTGACCCAGGGGATTTTCCCGAATGCTGTCGGCGTGTATTTTTGGCCTGATCAAGTCCCTGACAAGAAAGTGAAAACCCTACAAAGAAAATCTCTGAAGCTGCACTCGAAAGAGGAATGGGTGCACAGTCCCGTTATAAGATTGGGGCAGTGGCTGTCCACTGTGAACAAAGGGGAAGCTGGCCGGGCGCAATGGCTCGCGTCGGAAATCATGCGATTTGGGAGGCCAAGGCGGGCGGATCACGAGGTCAGGAGTTCAAGACCAGCCTGGCCAGCATAGTGAAACCCCGTCTCTACTAAAAATACAAAAAGGTTAGCTGGGCATGGTGGCAGGTGCCTGTAATCCCAGCTACTCGGAAGGCTGAGGCAGGAGAATCGCTTGAACCTGGGAGGTGGAGGTTGTAGTGAGCCGAGATCGCGCCACCACACTCCAGCCAGGGGGAACAGTGTGAGACCCCGTCTCAAAAAACCAAAACAACAACAACAACAAAAACGGGAAAGATGAGGAGGAGTACAACTTAGGACAGCTTGTGCTTAACTCCAGGGGGGGCAGGGGAGAAGAGAGGCATGGGAATTCTATAAAGCAGGCATGGAGTTTGCCATCTGAGAATCCATCCTTATCTGGTTAAATGTACGCATTAGTCAGAATTGCCTGTACCTTTTAATCTACCGAGAGCACACTTCTAATCTGAGAAATTTAAATGCTGGAATTACTCAGTCTTTGTGAACTGGGTACACTGAAAGCTGTCCTCATCAGCTCCGTTTAAGTTATCCCAGCATTTGAGAGGAAACCGTTTTAACCTCAGTCTGCCATCATTGATAATAGGAGGTTTTCTTCAACTTGCAAAGAAAGCCATTCACCTACCTTTAAGATAACTTCCTGCTACTGGTTCTTTCAGTGGGTAGGGAAATGTTTAGCCCGTTCCCAGGTTTTGCAGGAGAGTCAAAGCATTGCAATTGCTCGTCTATCTCCCAGCAAAACTGTGACTGTGGATCCTGTTTGCTCTGAGAGAATACCGAATACTTTTTATTTTTATTTTTTATTTTTGCAGGGGGATTGGGGTGCTTTTTTTTGTCACCCAGGCTGGAGTGCAGTGGCATGGTCATGGCTCACTGCAGCCTCCATCACCTGGGCTCAAGCAATCTTCCCTCCTTAGCCTCCCAAGTAGCTGGGGAGCTAGGACTACTGGCACATGCCTGCCCTACCTAAGCTTTTTATTTTTGGGAGATGGGGTACTTTGGTACCCAGGCTGGCCTCTAACTCCTGGCCTCAAGAAATCTTCCTGCTTCAGCCTCTGAGTCACTGGGATTACAGGCGTGAGCCACCACACCAGGCTTTGAAAGCTTTTTAAACTAAACCCTTGGCCATTGTACTGAGCAGGTATTAGGAAAACGGCAGACACGCTGATGAATACTCTAAAGCCTACTTATCCGTGCAGTGGGAGGCTCCCCAAAACTGATGGGGAAACGCAGCAATAGCCTCCTGATTCCACTAGATGTTTAAGAGGAATGTGGGAGATGCCTCTACAAACTAAAACCTCAGCTAGGCAAAGGTCAGATGCATATGGATGAGAAATACACAGAAATAACCTGCAGAGGCTGGGCACGGTGGGTCACACTTCCCATCCCAGCACTTTGGGAGGCCGAGGTGGATGGATTACTTGAGGTCAGGAGTTCAAGAACATTCTGGCCAACGTGGTGAAACCCTGTCTGTACCAAGAAATACAAAAAATATTAGCCAGGCATGGTGGCAGGTGCCTGTAGTCCCAGCTACTCAGGAGACTGAGGTGGGAGAAATGCTTGAACCCAGGAGGCGGAGGTTGCAGTGAGCCGAGACTGCAGCACTGTACTCCAGCCTGGGTGAGAGAGAGAGACCCTGTCTCAAAAAACAAAAACAAAGAAATAACCTGCAAAGGAAACACATGCACGTCACAGACACTACACATACACACCACACATACGCATCACACCATGCACACAACACACACTACACACACAAACCACATGTATACATCACGCCACTCATTCCACTATACGACACACACCACACATACACACCACATGCATATGTCACACCATGCATGTCACATACATATCCACCAAACACAACCACACCACACACACCACACACTTCCTGCACACACATACCATGCACACCTGTAAGGTAAAGAAGTGGATACAGTCCATTTTAGCAATTTGGTTCATCTGGGTTACTGGAGCTTCCTGTCATCATTGCTTCTCTTCTGTTTCTATGCATTTCTGTTGCCTTCACTGAATATACCATTATCACACACACACACACACACACACACACACACACACACACCGTGCACAGTAACCCCAGGCAGCAGCAGCAGTCCATGACTACTTTCTCACATAAGTGACCCCGTGACTTCATTTCTGCACAGGTGTCTGAGCAGTGAGTGGAGTCTCTTCCTGTCAGTGAGAGAAGGACCTACAGGCTGGAGACTGTGGGAGTCTCCAGAATTTTCAGCATCGAAGGGGTTGCCTGCGGCCCCTGATGTGAGCAGATCCCTTGACAGAAGCTGTGGAATCTGCTCATTTGCTGGGAAAGGAGGAGGAGTGGCAGCACACAGTCTGTGTTCACTCTGAGTGGGGCATCCTGAGACCTATCAGGGTGCACCAGCCTGTGCGGGAGGCACAGTGCCCTGTTGGTGCAAATGCCACATCCTTCCAAAGTGTAGGGCATTCAGGTCTCACCTTCAGGCACCGTTTGCCCCTCAGGGGATTTTTTCTTATCTCTCACTCTGTCCTCCAGGTGCTGAGAAGGACTTCCTTGAAGGTGCTCACTGAGCCAAAAATGCCTGAGGAATGCAGGACTCCCTTGTTACACTGGGTTCTGGGCTTCATTAAAAGAAAAAAAAAAAAAAAATATATATATATATATATATGTACACTTGTAGTATATACTATGATGAAAATGTCAGACATAATGTAAGATGTAATATATGGTATGTTCAATATATTTTAGGTGTACTACATATATTTATAATATAATAATAAATATTTATAATATATTTTAATATATATTACACAGATATAGGTATGTGCATATATGCACATGTATGCATGTATCTTTTATTTAATTAACAACACTTATATAATGATTTCTATGTACACTGTCCCAAGCCTTTTATAAACGATAACTCATTTAACTTAACCTTCTAAACAACCCAATGCTACAGCTACTTCCCCCCACCGCCACTCCCACTTTACAGATGGGGAAACCGTGCCTGGGCAGGTTGGGTAACATGCTCCAGGGTGCACAACTAGCATGTAATGAAGCAGGGTTCAAACTGCCCCTCTGGCTCCTGATCTTGTAGTCATGTTCCATTCCAGCACCCTGTCCATGCTCACTCTCACCTGAGACGGGACCTGTGAGGGAGAATTTAGTAGGGCTTAGTTGGGCAGTTTGGTAGTACATAAAAATTTTCCCTGGGCATTTTTCCAGGCCACAAACTCTCTAAAATGATTTGAGGGATGTGCATCTACACCTCTGACCATTCACATTCAGCTTTGCAAGGCCTCAGACTTTGGATGAGGAGAGTTGTGGTGAACGAATTTGTCAACACTGCAAAGAAAGTTAATTGTGGTGTAATTTCATATTAAACGGTGTGAAAAGTCAGAAGAAATTTTCTTTCACAAGATATTATTTAAGCTACGTATTTATTTACTAGAGATGAAAATAGAAATAATCTAAATCCAGATGACTTTTTTAAAAAACATGCTACCAGATAATACAAAGAACAAATGTGTATGTATGTGTGTATGTGTGTGTGTGTGTCTGTCTGTCTATCTGTCTACCTTATGGGTATAAATGTCTCATTATTTACATGTTATAAAATTCTAGATGACACCTCGTTAAGCCTATTATCAACTAGTTATTACTGACCATCACTGACATTTTGGGCTATTTTTATCTGCTTTTATTTATTTTGTTCTTTTTTAGGGAGTTTTACTCATGTGTTAACTTCTCCATTGACACTGCTTCTTACTTAACATCATTTGAATGTAGATTGTAGTCAAAGATATTCAATGATTCAAGGGTTTGACTATTTTCTCACAGCAATAGCATTTGCTTGTGGAGTATCTTAAGGACACTTTGAGACGAGTGAGAATGAGATTTTGAAACTGAAGACGGGTTAAGAGCTGGTGCCCTCATCACCCTCCTTCTCTGAATGAGCCTCATGGAGCAAAAAACGCCACCATGGAAATGAGGTGACACACAGCGCTGGGAAGGCTTCTACAGTTTATAAATTCTTTCCTCCACAGTGTCTCCTGGCATATTTCAAAAAGAGCCATTGTCCTGATGATATTTGACAATGCCCATGATCTCCCAGAAAGATGTAAAGAGAAATGATACTGGTGTCCAGAGTAGCCCAGGGGTAAGCAGAGCCCATACCCCCATTGGGCTGCCCAAGTTAGCGAATATAAATTCAGGAAGTTAAAGTCAAATTTCAGAGTCAAGAGTGCTCACCATTGTACTACAGACCCCAATGCTTTACATTTCAGATAAGCAATAAATAATTGTCAAGTTATTGACAATTGTCAATACATATGTATACATGTCAAGACATATGTATGTCCCACATACACCGTGGAACATATTTATACTAAAACAATCATTCAAATTTAAGTGAGCTTCTGGTATTTTATCTGGCAACTCTGGTAAGAAGGCAGGGACAGCACAGGTACGTGGAGCCCACTTTGCTCTACTGACAGATGAGTACAATATTCTTTCCATCTGTGTTTCCCTGATGAGTATTATGAACTGATGTTTCTGTGCACTCAAGATATGAGTATAATTTAGGGAGTCTCTGCACAGCCATGAGTGAGAAGGTAGTGTTAATAAAGAAGAAGGAAGTGTTAGTGAAAAATTGGAGAGACCGGAAAAGAAGTGCTGATTTCAAAGCATGCCTTGAACACTAAACATTTGCCCTCAGACAAGTCAGTAGATTTGTAGGGAAACGAGAAAGAAAGTAAGACATTTTCAAGTGGTTTAGTTTTGCCCATAAATAGTGATGATATCTACCTATTGATGATGGCTTTTGAGAGACTTAAATAATACCACCAACCACAAAAGTGCTTTATAGAGTACAAAATATTACACAAATTGTCAGGATCACATTTCCAAACTATACCTGTTTTAGGAGGAAGAAAGGGAAGAAAAGGAGCAGGAGCCTCTTCCTCCTCCTCTTCTTCTGTATCTGTCTGCTTGATCCTAAGCTGATGGTCTTTCATGTATTAAGGAATGTCATATCACTATGACCACCTCAGCTATTGCTAATTAATTCAACTCAAGCTACTGCTAAATGAACGACAGCCAATTTCGACATCTTGCTAACTTGCTTTTTAGTTTAGAGCAGCCAGGCTATTTTGCAGCCAACCAAATACACATCAAAGAATGTTAAGTCTTCCTGTGCCACAGATATAATACAGATCTCTTTACAAAACAAAGATGGAGGGTCAATATTCCCTGAGGCAAAAGGCTGAAATATATAAATTGCCATCCAATGTAAAGCACTGTTTTAATAGTGAAAATCCTTGGAGTAAGAAGACCTGGGTTTAAGGGCAAACTCTGCCAGATACTGTGTGGTCTGGGCTAATCCTTTAACCTCGCTGAACTTTAATTTTGTTATTTTTTGAAAAATAACCTTATCTTTCATATAAGCTGCCGTGAGGGTTAAATGTGGTTTATATACATATATAGCCCTTTGTGAAATACAATATACAATAAAATGTAACCTGTTTTTCTCATCAAGCTGTGTTGTGTTTGTGTTATTACAACTGAAATAGGAGTCCAGATCTTTTACATCCCTAGTGTTATTTCCATCAGCTAGTTCCTACCCTGAGTTTTTGGACTTGTATGCTTCTCTGAAGTAAAATTGCCCCAACTTTCTTTCAACTAAAATTTGAAGTATTCAGGAGACTTACGTTCAATTTAGTTTAGCAGCAGTTTGGAAGGATGTCGAATATTTAAAATGTGTCCTGTTTTTCTGAGGTTCGAGGTCCTCAAGACGATTTGGGGGTGTGCAGATATACCTTCTGACAGTTCAAAATCAGCTTTGTAAAACTCTTCATATTTCATACACAGACAAATGCCTTAACAGTGCCAACAAATGGGAATTACAGTGCAATCCAGACAAAGGGTGTAACAAATCCAAGGAAATCTGCTTTGGCAAGAACCACTTGGTGAATGCAATAAAGCAAGCTCTGAGCTGCAAATGTCACCGCTGAGTAGGTGGGTGTCTGCCTTGCCTTGAGCCACTGAGCAACTAGGAGCCTGACTAATATTTATTATTCATAAGAAATGGAGCCAGTGCATTTCAGATATTTGCAGAGTATTGCAGACATTAATGAGGGTGGAGAAGCGATCTGTTCCCTGGTGGACCCCTACTGCATTTATTCGAATGTGTGATTATTAGACTGCACAAGTCTCTCTGGGGCTCAGTGCCCAGAGTGCATTACACCTTGGAGAATGTGAAAATACTTTAATTAACAACAGGAGTGGGCAGACCTGCTGAGTGCCTTCTGTTACCATCCTTGGGACGTGGAAAGTCAAGACTCATTCATCACCCCCACCATTTTTCATTATTGACATAAAGAAAACACTAAGCAACAATTTCATTTAAAATCGATTGGAAAGGCTGCTAAATGTAAGATATTTCACTCCTTTCCTTCCTCTGGCTGAAATTTATTAGTAACCAACATTACACGAACACATGCACACATCAGCACGCTCACACACACGTGAGAAATGAACTTGAGATTTCTCTATATTCCACATGCTCTGCAAATAGTACAGCACTCTGGAGTGTGTAGATGAAGAACATGCCAAATTGACTTGGAATAGGCATCCATTTGAACATGCAAATTTGCATTAGTCAATTACTCAGTCTAATAAATGCTTTGGTTCATTAGTTTAAATAAAATACTGGGAAATTCCTAACACTCTAACTGACTAAGAAATGATGTGTTTTTGTTTGGTTTGTTTTTTTAAATGTTGTATCAGTGATTTCTGCCTGAACTGGTTGTATTTAAGACCATGTAGTACCCAACCACAATTTGGGGAGAAGGGGTCTGCCATGGACACTGTGCAAAGATCAACTCTCAGTTTTTAATCTTGTACCCTCTGTCCAGAACTGACGTGTTGCTGTGTGAGAACTGAACGTGAGGAGAGTGGCTGTGCACACGCACGCAAGCCACCCCTGGGTGTTGTCCCACAGCTGGTCTGCAGGCTGGCTTCTTGTAAAATAGAGCCACGTCATGACATGGACTGGTTTGGCCAGAATTCAGAATTTGCTTACCAAAGACCTAATTCTCACATCACTCTACCAATTCTTAATTATTTATTGAGCATCCACTAGTGTCCCAGCTTGACACAGGCCCCCAAAACAGTGGGCAACCCAGACCAGAAGTGACCAGTATCTGAGACACATTTGGAGAAAATTAAATGCTGATATGCGATGTCGAGACTTTAACCTCTTTGAAAGCACACTGTATTTCCAGAAGTATTGGGGAAGTTTTATTTTTGGCTTTTTTGATGTACTAATTGACAGTGGAATGGATGGGGAGGCAAGGAGCTTTTTTTTTTTTTAAATAAACTCTTCATTTCAGAACAGTTTTAGATTTACAGGGAAATTGTGAAGGCAGAACAGAGAGTTCCCATATGCCCACATACCTAGTTTCCCTATTATTAACATCTTACATTGGTCCAGTACCTTTGTTATAATTAACAAACTAATAGTAATCCATCAGTATTAACTGAAGTCATACTTTATTCAGATTTCCTAAGGTTTTGCCTAATGTCCTTTTTGGGTCCCATAACCCCATCCAGGCTACCACATTACGTTTAGTCACCGTATCTCCTCAGGCTCCTCTGGGGAGAGTTTCTTGGACTTTCTTAGTTTTGATGACCCTGACAGTTTCGAGAAGCACTGGTCAGAGATTGTATAGAATGCCCCTCAGTTGGGATTTGTCTAAAGTTTTCCTCATGAGTAGATGGGGGTTATGGTTTTGGAGGGAGAAAGACCACAGAGTTGAAGTGCCCTTTTCATCATGTGAGATCAAGAATGCGTACTATCAACATGACTAATTGCAGGTGCCATACTTTTCTCCCCATGAAGACTATTGTCTAAAAGTATTTGAGATCTTCCCTGCCAAAGTAGACATATAAGGAATCAGTCATATACCCAAAGCAGACGTATAAGGAATCAGTCATACACCAAGTCACATGCCTGATCCACTTCTTGGACTATGACCAGATTCTCAGTTTACTCACATGGTTTATGGAACCTAATGTTTGTCATGCAGCACTTGCTTTCCCTAGTAAGCATCAGTTTCAGCATTAACATTAGACATTTAAAACGTACAGAGGCTATGAGCCATCTTGAAGAGAATATAGTTTCTACCTCATTCTAGAAAATCAAGTGTATCTTGACTTACTTGTGAGAAACCTCAGCAACTGAGTATTTCAAGAAGGAGCCAAACCTTTATATTTACTGGCTTGGTGATTTTACATTTTAAATGTTCCTGTCACAGTTGAGTAGCTATAGGTACAATTTTTTCATGAAATAACTTGCAGGATTGGGAACAGGAGTGTTTGTTGAGCATCTACTATGTATAGACATTTTCCATAGTGAACCTCATTTAATGACCGCAGTAACCCTACATCCAGGTCAGGTATAATTGCATGCACTTCACAGAAAAGGAAGTGGATGCTCTGGTAAACCAGGGCACGTGGTGACGAATGATGAACTAGAATGTCTAAATGACCCATGTTCTTTCTACAATACAGTCTGCTCCTGCTGGAGTTGATAATGCTGTGTTCTAAGGGGATACAGATTGGTTTCTCTCTCTCATGGCTGAAGTGTCTCCATGAGTGATGCAAGACTTTTCATATCCAAGAATTTCCAGACTTCAAGAATCTTCTGGAAAAATAAAAAGTTTTATCTTTATAGACATTAAACCTTGTAGGTTTAGTTAAAAAGTTCTGTATATTTCTTCATTTTTCCTATATTTAGGCAATGTTTCTCACTCTTTTTTGGTGATGATATTTAAACAAATGTCTGTAATAAAATTGCTCATAAAATTTATAGAACTTGCCAGAGAATCAAAGTGAGGGCAACTTTAATAATAGTGTACAATAGAAAAATACTTCGCTGTAATCGATATGTAATTAGTATAAGAATGGATGCAACATATGTACTAAAATAGAGGGGTTTTTTCCTGTAATACACAAGGAGCTTGTATAACTTAACGAGAAAAACGAACAGTCCAACACAACCATGAACAAAGCTCATGAATAGGCAGTTTCAAATGAGGAAATAAAAATGGCTAGTAAATATACGAAAAGATATTCAGACTCTTTACTAATCAAATAAATGCAAATCAAAACAACAATAAGGTTTTTGACACATCAAATTGGCAAAAATTGAAACTGCCGATTCCCAGAATGGGCAAGGATTTGAAACAAATAAATTTTTAGCAATACCAATCATAGCTTAAGTGTACATTTCCTTTGAACCAGAAATTCCCCTTCTAGGAACTTATTCTATAGAAATATTTGTCAAAGTACACAAAGATATGTTTCCCTGGGTGTTAATTGTATCATGGTTTATAAATTACAAACTAGGAAACAATCCAGCTGTCAATTAGTGGAGGTTTATTAAAATAAATTATAGCACATACATACAATGGAAAGCTATGTAAATCATTAAAAAAGATATAAAGGAGAGCCACATTATGTTTTTGAGTGAAAGAGTCAGGTGGCTGAAGTTTATAATTTTTATCCAATGCGTGTCACTATATGTGACTTTGCCTACACATTCCCATACCTATCTTAATGCAGCAATGATGGGACTTTACAAGAAAGAGAATCCTAAACAAGGCATAATCTTATTTTTTGCATGCCACTGATAATGCATCTGCAAACAGACCAGCAATTTAGAAAAATATTTGTAAGTATAGTCAAGATGTTATAAGCATGAAGGTCAGTCTTTCATTGAAAACATGTTGAATTAAGGTCATTGTACATTATTAACCAGGACTCTGTTAATAATGCACAATGACCTCAATCTAAGATGTTCTAGGAAATATCAAAAGCATGGAGTTATATAAAATGATTCTTCAAACATACGGATTTCATTAATTCCATGGCCCCAAATTTGACTAATCTTTTTTCTAATTCCTTTGTCACATGCTGAATGTTATAGAATGAAAAAACATAAACAAACATTATTACAGTATTACAGAAAATGTTCCTATGTTACTAGCTTTAAGTAATTGCTATTCAACTCTGAATAACCCACTTGAGAAAAAGAAAACATCATTAGTCTGAAATGTCTGCTAACGTTTTCTTCCTACTTTGTTAAGGTCCATTTAAGGAGAGACTTATCATAGCCATACTCAAATAATCTGATCCTCTAAAAATACTTTATAGTTAAGTTACACTGATGAAAGTAATGTATTTACCCAAGATGTAAACACATTGCCTGGAAAATTCCTAATTGACAAAGGAGTAGGAATTTACCCTGTTGTGTGTGGGGCAAACTAACGGTGAGGCTCTGTGGCCCTCAGCAGAGAATAAAACCTGTAACAGCAAGGGTAATGTTCACTCTGTATGTCTACAAAGGCTGAACATGTACGCCATTGTCCAGCATCTTTTGAACTAAGTCTAGAACAATGACACTCCCCTTGGACTTTCTTAGATAATTCTAGGGCTTTAAGTTCATCTGATATTTGGCAAATGCTCAGCATAATTTTGCTTCAGAAAATAGTCACTCTAGCCATATCTAATATGGATGGTAAAAACTGGCTCATTATTATGTAGTTATGGAAAGCTGTCCAAAGGATGCCAGGTGTTCATCATGGCTACGGGGACCTTGAGTGGAAAATGTGGAACCAAAAATATTTTATTAAGATGTACAGATATGCCACCTCAAACAATAACCTACTATAAGCCCTAAAAGAAATGAACAACAAATGAAGCAACCGTGGGAAATGTATCAAGAAAGTATGGAAATCTGGCTGGACCCAAGGAGTGCTTTGAACAGCAGAAGTTCTAGAAATAGCAGCAGAACTTAGCCCAGTCTGGTTTGTGGGCTGCTGGTCATGCAGTGTGGTCTCTTTGGTCACCTCTGTTCACAAAGGTAGATTTCATTGAAACAAGGGACTGTTATAACATCTTTCAACCTGGTATTCATTTTTGAATCATTGCATAACATTTACATGGAATAACACATACCAAGTTCTGAATAGTAACAGGCAAAACCTCAAGGGCACCACGACTTGGACAGGCCTTCAAAAGTACGACTTGGTTGAATGAATCATAATCTCTTTGATTTAACATCTGGATGGCAACCTCTTTAAGGATCTCATTTCCTGTATATTCACTTCTCTTCCTTGCATAACAATATCTACCTTCAGACACACACATGGTAAAAGCAGAGAAAATTTTCAGAGTCTAAGCTCAACAACAATTGGTTTATTCCAGCATCATGGTTCAGCCTTTTGTTTTTACTTTTCAAAAATATTTTAAAAACAAATTGGATATCTTTTATTACTACAGTCATAATGTTTTACATATTGCTTGGCACATAATTGACAGTAAACAGTTAAGGAAGGAATAATGGAGAAGGGGAAGGAGTTTATTTGAGAGATGTGGGGCTTAACTATCTGTCATATCTTCAATTCCCAGATTTCCTGCAGCATGAGTCAACTACTAACCCAGTGAGCAACAGAAAATTTCACATCGTTTTAAGAAAGATAGTGGGGCAATCTTATTTTTACTGCCAGCAAAACCCAGGATGACAGCAGAAGAAAAAGGTATAAAACATAATATAGAGGTTAAGAGCAACTGGGGCAATGAGCTGGAAACCCTAGTTGTGACAACAGACCCACAAAGTGGAGCGTCAGGTTGGGAATTCTATGATTAATGACTCCACAAAGGGAGAGATTTTAAAGAAGGAGAATATTTTATAAGTATCTTCCTAGTGTTCCTGTAGGCTCCTGACCAAATCTATCTGATGATAAAAATAGCATTTCAACAATCATAGGTCAATACTCCTGGGTCTCCACCCCTCCATTCTCTGATAAACTTCTGGCCTTCCTCAAACTCTTCATGCAGAACCATTGATAAACTCAATGAGCAGCTATGAGCCACAATTAATATGTGCCAGTCATGGTATGAGGAATACAGCTGTGAGCGGGATAGTCATGAGCCCTTCTGTGAGGAGCTGATAATGTGGTGAAGGGTTCTGGGCTCTCCCAGAGATGGTCTCACTTGCATTCTGAGTGCCAGTGCTGTTGACTCTAAGAGACATCCACTGCTCTTCTTTCCTTGTCCCATTTTCTTTGGGGATGATCCCTACCCTTAGCTGTACCCAACCAGCTCTGCTGAGGTGAGTGCCCAGCAGTCACACTGCTCCTCTGATGGTGCCCATCAAATTGCTCCAAGGTTGGTCGTGCACCTGTTAACCTATTTCCTGTTTGCCTGAGAATATTCTTGTCTCTAATCTTAATGCAACATCATGTACATTTGTGTTACATTAGGATTAGAGACAAGTTCTGTTTAGAAATAACTCCATGAAGGGTTTTTATATTTTATTTTCACATTGCAAATCAGTCAGATTTGCTTCAGCCTCAAAAAGCATGTTTATGCAAATTAAATGAGCACTGGTAGTGAGCTGCAGTTGCTTTATTTTTTCTAAATGGGAAATAGGAAATGGGCTAAAAATATGGAGGACCATGGCCAGGCTGCCATTGACTCAGGAAGCTGAAGCCGTTGGGGGCATTTCCCATGGTGGCAGAAGGTGCCAGCACCCGTGTTGGTGGCATCTTGTCCTTTCCATGTCCCACAAGGACTTTTGTCAACAGGCTTTGCAATGAACAACAGTCCTTCTCTCAAGAAGTTCACATTCTAGAGGGAGAAAATTGGGGAAGGATACACACACACACACACACACACACACACACACACACACACATATATATTCAACTCCATCAGCTAGTGGTGACCATTATCAAGAAGAAAAACAAAAACAAAGGACAATATGCAGACAGAAAGTGATGGTAGAGATCACTTTTATATAGCGATCGTCAAGGGCCACTCTGAAAAGGTGGTATTTGGGCTGAGACTGAATAAAGTGAGTTGGACAAATGGATATCTGGGGGAAGAGTATCCCAGTGGAGGGACCTACACGTGCAAAGGCCCTGATGTAGGATCGCACCTGACATCTTCAGTCCACCCCTAGGAAGTGAGTGTGGTACGGTCAAGATGAATGTGGAGGAAATGAGGTCAGGTAGTGAAGGAGCTGGATTTCATCGAGTCTTGCAGACCTTGGGAAGGGCTTGGGGTTGTCTTCTGAGTTAGGTAAGAAGCCATTGTAGGGGTTGCACAGAGGGACAGCATAATCTGACCTTGGTTGTAGAATCATCACAGGCTGGCTGGGGGGTGTAGTGAATAGACCGAAGGGTGCCAAGAGGGAGATATTTGGGGGCAGGCAAAAGGTGATGGTAACTTGGGTAAGCTTAGTAGTAGTAGAGGGGTTGGAGAGCATGCTTGGACTCAGAATTTGCTTTGTGTTGCATGTGAGGTGGGAGGGAAAAGCAGTTAAGGATGACTCCAGGACTTTTAGCCTGAGAAATTCTGGAAGTACTGCTAGCTATCTTTAATTGGAATGTGAAAGTCTAAGAGGAAGAAGGCTTATGGAGCAAGATCAGAACTTTGGTTATGGACATGTTGATTTCAGATGCGTCTTAAACATCCAGCGGAGGTACTGACTAGGCAGCTGATTACGCAGGATTGGAGCATAGGAAGACATCTGGACCGGTGATTTAACATTGGGAGTGTTCATCTTATAAGTTCATTGGACTTAGTGAAATCAATGGGGCACTAAGCATTAATATTAAACAGATAACAGAAAAGTTCTGAGGACTTCTGAAGGATCCCGGAGATATGTAGCATCTAGGGCTAAAGAAAGGATGAGAGCGTGTTTAAGGGGGGGAAAAAAAAGGCCTAAGTAGGAGCGCCTGTGAAAGTACTATTCTGAAAGCACAGTGAAGAAATTGTGTTAAAGAGAAGGGAGTGACCAGCTGTACCGAATGCTTTTGACTCATTGAGGAAAATGAATGTGGGGGTTGACAGAGAATTGAAGACTAGCATTGTCAACATGGAGGTCATTTGTCGGTAAACAATTAGTTTATTTTCGAAACTGGGACACTTTTAAGAGTGAAAGAGAATATGTATTAGTAATTTATTTCTGTATAACAGATTATCCCTAAAGCTCAGTGCTGTGTTAACACAGCAAACATTTTTGTCTCCTACAGTTTAGATGGGTCTGGAATTTGGAATTTGGTACAGGTTCTCGCTCAGCACCTCTCATGAGATGGCAGCCAGATATTGGCTGGGACTCCAGTGATCTAAAGGCTTCACTGGGGCTGTGAGATCTGTTTCCAAGGTGACTCAGTTACATAGCTGGAAAGTTAGTACCATTTGTTGGCAAGGGCTTCAGTGCTTCACCACGCAGGCATCCCACAGACAGCTAGAGTGTTCTAACAACATGGCAACTGTCTTCCCCTGGGTCAGGCAACCTGAGAGAGCAAGGCTGAAGTGGTTACTCATGTTGGCCCTACTCAATCTGGAAGGGGTCCCAGAAGAGTTTGAACAATTAGAGACTAGAGACTAGGATAATTAATTGAGGGTCATCTTCAAGGATAACTACAGCAGGGTTTATCCATATTTATGCTCAGGTAGCAGATATACACTGGAACCATCTCAGGCAAACTGAGATGCATGGTCACCCTAATCTTTGGTGACTTTGGGGAGAACAGTTTCAGGGTAGTGTAGTGATAGAGATGAGAACCACACTGATGAAATCCAAGCCCAGATCTATTGCTCAATCACTCAATTAAAAAATGAGCTCATTTCTCATTTCTTTCTACTAGACTTGAAGCGGGTGGAATGGTGAATGTGATGGATGCTCATTTTACCATTAACTTGGAGTCCAACAGAGGGTTAAGCGAAGTCAAGATGGAAATTTAGATTAGATTTAATTAGGTTTATTATCCAATAACATTGTTTTAGTACCTGGATCTGGCCAAGCCTAAAGCTCACAGTAACTGTAACAGTCATCACATTCTTCCCCCATCCTCCTTAAAAATTTTAACTTAGATTTTTTTTTTTTTTGAAATTTACAACCAAAGGAATCCAAATTAATGTCTCCCTTATTTAAGTAGATCCTTGTTGAACACAATCTACTA
The DNA here is from genome assembly GCF_003255815.1 of Theropithecus gelada. Lineage (NCBI taxonomy): Eukaryota > Metazoa > Chordata > Mammalia > Primates > Cercopithecidae > Theropithecus > Theropithecus gelada. The sequence goes on along the minus strand of NC_037671.1, from coordinate 9,097,914 downwards.
ATCTCCCAGACACACCTAGGCATGTCTGAGTGCGGGGTAAACATGGTTTAAACTCAATCTGGTCTCCCTGGTACACTAAGAAGGCTGTTCAGGTCATCTCCTTTAAGAACTTTAACTTGCACTAGCATCTTACCTAGTGATTATGATTAGAAGATGGGTTTTATATGTAAGAGTATATATTGACATTGAGTTCATATCAGTATTTGAGCAACCTATAAAACTCAATCTTCAAGATGGGCAATGACACAGGTACTTCTTTAGAAATATCTTTACTCTGAAACACTGAGGGATCTTTCTTAAATCATTCCAGTAGCAAAAGCTTTGCCCTGAAAAATGTTGTCAGCAGAATAGCTAGACCACCGATCTGGAACCAAATTGAAGTTCATGTCTATAAAGGGAAAGAAAATATCTGTAAATTGCATGCCATTTGCTTTCTTTTCTGTTACCTTCTAACCACCCTTCAAGTTCTTGTTTCCTTTAGTCATCCAGCAAGAACAGAACTAGGTTTTCATACAGCCTCTCAGGATTTATTCTATTTATAGTACATCTATTTTGAATTAGAATGTGATTAAAACTCTATTGGTGTTAGGGACATAGAAGAGAGGCTAGAGGTGAATAGAAAAAGACAGCAGTGGCTGTAATCAGCCTGTGGGGCTCTCCCCTGCTGGGGGTTATCCCACGCTGAGGACTGGGGACTTGCAGCCATCTGGAGGTTACTGTAGATCAGTGTCTCTTTGGAATGCACATGCAGAGGTAGGAACGCAACTGAGCTGTGCTTGTAGAAAATTGAATGTGTCCACTGATCCGCTAAGTCTAAATAAACTCTCATTCTTGTTAGCACAGCAATTAGTCCTCGTGGTCACTGGAGCATTGAAACAAGGCAATTTGGCCCACTTGTCTTGTTTTCCTATGTTCCCAAACATGAAACACGTCCAGATTGGGACAGAACAAACCTCCTTAACTTTCAATCACCACCCGCTTCAAATTAAGAAGTAGACTGAGAAGCGGGAACAGCATGGAGGTGACATTTAATCTCAAGATCTACCCACTGCTATTGCTCAACATTAGCTTGGCCCCTTCAAAGAACACAAGCATGTTCTGGGCATCTACTTTTTTTATATACATCATCTCACTGAATCCTCACAAGTGAGGTTTATATAGCAGCCTCTCTTGCAGAAGCACAGTTCACACAGAACACGTGCATGTGGTAGAAACATCGGCGATGGGCAAAATCTGCTAATGGATTGAACCTAGAGGAAAGAACCAGCAAAGCCAAGTCATGATTCCAGATCCACCACAAGATCATTTGTGCCTCAGTTTCCCTTAAAATGCAAGACAACATTAAGGTAAGTAGAGGATCCCTGTTACCATGTTCAATGTAGAACTCTAAGCTTCTTCATGGAAAGGTGTTTAAAAATGCATGGTATGACAGCAGTTGAGTAGTCCTTTCACATTCAGACTTACCCAGCGCAGGTGGGAAGAACAATGTGAATTGAGCCCACTGCTGTCTCTGTGCAGTTCAATGTTCCCAGATGGCATATCCAATTAGAGTTTATTTCATCATCTTAATTGAAACTTATTGAGAAGTTTCATTCTCAATGAAGGGGAAATTCAAGGGGAACAAACATATCAAGATGCTAGCTCTAATATACTTTGACTCTTCCATAGTTCATGGCATAGAACCTGCCATAATTTTCTCCAGCCACACTTAGAGAACAAGACAGTACCATGTCCTCTTTTGAGTGCCAGTTTCTCCCCCTTAGGCAGGGTATCTCAGCCTTGTCACTATTGATATGTGGAGCTGGATAAATGTGTGTTGGGGCTGGGTGGCTGTGTTATGCATTGAAGGACTGTTTAGCAGCATCCCTGGCCTCCACCTGTCAGATGCCAGTAGCAACCTCCACCTCCCCACCTCACCCCCAGTAATGACAACCAAAAATGTCTCCAAACATTGCCAACTGTCTCCTGGGAGTAAAATCACCTCTGGTTGAGAACCACAGCCTTACAAAATGCATAGCAACTAAACTACATTGCTTGTTTGAGTTAGGAGGTCTAGAGGGCTGAGTGATCATTTATACAATCATCCATTTTATAGATGAAGCCACTGAATCCAAATAAATGTGGTGCCTTGCTTTAGGTAACACAGGTAAGTGGTACACCTATCATTAGAAACCAGGCCTACTGACTACTCCCTAACTACCTTATCTAAGTCTTGGGAATGGAAAAAAATCCTATTACCATCTGCCTGATCAGCACAGTCTATTTGAAGAAAGTCCATTAAATCTAGATGGGTTAGATCTAGATTTAGTGGGCTAAAGCTGCAGTTACTTTGCACCAACCCAATAAATTAGGTGCACCTGTAGTTCTGGAATAGTTAATGGAATGTGTGGCAAATTAAAAGTAATGGAAAATTAAAAGTAATGGCAAAAACTGCAATTACTTTTGCACCAACCCAATATTATAGGTCTAATCCAAGCTCCTCTGAGGTCATTCTGATTTAGACAAAACAACCCTCTGCCAATTTTTTACCTCTGTCTCCTCAGCCCCACTCTTCTCTTCCCTCTAGTCCCTGTAGAAGCTGTGCTATTTCTAGGACACATAGTCATTGAGTATGTTGCAAGGTTGAACATCTTCAAATCCTCTAGTGAGCTCCACACCCTTACACAAGCCAACACATGGTTAAATGGTCATCAGTGAAGTCGGTCGGTCCCACCACTGTGCTTCCTTCTTCAACTCACTTGATTTTCCTTTCTCTGCCCTTAGAGTCACCCATCCCCTTCTATGTACCAATTTCTCACTCACCTTCAACCAAAAAATCCTAGATTGGCCCCTACCATCAAAAGATCCATGCCTTTCAAATCTGAACTGATCTTAGACACTTTAGCTGGAGATTCCTTTCTTCTGTAAGTATGTTCACCAAATTCTTGGCCTTGCCCAAGAATCAACAGGTAATGTCCTGAAAAAGAAAGAGAAAGAAAGAAGAAAGAAGAAAGAAAGAGAGGAGAGAAAGGAAGGAAGGAAGGAAGGAAGGAAGGAAGGAAGGAAGGAAGGAAGGAAGGAAGAAAGAAAGAAAGAAAGAAAGAAAGAAAGAAAGAAAGAAAGGAAGGAAGGAAGGAAGGAAGGAAGGAAGGAAGGAAGGAAGGAAGGAAGGAAGGAAGGAAGGAAAGAAAAGGGAAGGAGGGGAGGAGGAAGGAAGGAAAGAAGGAAGGAAGGAAGGAGACATTTTGGAATTTAAGATGTGACTATCAAGTAATGCAATGTATTTTCACTTAAGACTTACAGAACCAGGTCTCATTACTCATTACTCTGTGGGAACTAGAGATTTCAGATACTGTCCTTGGGCTTGATATTCCCTTCTTCTTATCCTCTAAGACACAGGTCAGTTATTTGCAGAAATCTTCTACAACCCTCTCTATCTCAGTTGGATATACATGGTCTCAGCCTAGGGCCTGATGGCATCATAGCACATTCACTGTCTTTAGCACAGTCTATTTTTCTGAGTTGGAATTAGACACTCTACAGGAGCAAACAAGAACAGTGAAACATGCGTAGGGTATCCTGCTGTAATTACTCCAAATTTACAACAACATTTAAAAAGAATTTTACATAAATAGTGATATTGCACAGAATTTCAGAATAATCAGTTCTCATAAATTACTTTAATTGCATTGTCAAATAAATACCAACTATTTTTTTCTTTTAACCTAGCAAATTCTATTCTTAGTGTTGGTGACGTTGACTTCTTGGATACCATGGAGAAATGTTCACCGTATCTGTCATGGCACACAGGTGCATACACACTATTTTTCAAATGTCAGTTCCTACATTTCCCTTGTCCCACTTCCATGCCCTGCTGAGGACAAGGTTTCCTGTGCTTCACCCCTATCCACAAATTCAATTGACCATTCCACTTATACCTCTGGGCTGAGAGGTCTTGGGCAGCTGCTAGAGGAGGGCTGGGCTCTGGGAAAGCATAAGTCCCACCCTCAAGGGGCTTATAGTCTGGTGAGGACCAAAGGTAGATAAATCAGTAATAATAATATACAGTAAAAAGCGGGCAGGAACCCACAGGGAAGAATGCTAATCCCATCTTGGTGATTGCCCTCATCAGAGAGAAACCTTTCTAAAGAAAAAAAACATCTAACTCAAAATTTAAGGTGAGTGGTCCAGGCAAAGTAAGGTGGAGGGAGTGTCCCATGTAGAAGTTTGAGGAACAGAGAATGTCAAGAAACCTCTCAGAGGACATCAAGTCCCTTCTGACTCAACATGTTCCAAATATCAGCAACTGGCTTAAAAGGCTTGTTCTTAGACAAGCCTTTCGGACAACATGATATCAGAACGAGGAGAAAGTCCCCTGAACCGCCAAGACATCTCCCTGTCTATTCAGAATTGGCTGTAATTAACTGAGAGCACAAATATGCCATCCTATAGTTAGAAATAAAATGCCTCTGGAGAGGTCACTTCTTAAGGGTTATAAGCTCTATACCAAATAATGTAAGTGATGATGTCAGAGCCCTAGCTTCCAAAGGCAATGATTACTAAACATTAAAGGGTATAGGAATTACCTGGGAAACCTATTTAAAAAGCAGGCTTGGATATTTATACACCCATATACATAGCAGCATTATTCATAATCACCAGAAGTTAAAAACAACCCAAACATCTATTGATAGGTAAATAGATAAGCAAAATGTGGTCTATACATAAAATGGAATATTATTCCATCTTAAAAAGAAAGGAAATCTTCTCAGATACTCCAACATGGATGAAACTTGAGGACATGATGCTCAATGAAATAATCCAGTCACGAAAGGACAAATGCTGTTTGGTTCTACTCACAGTAAGTACTGAGTAGTCAAATTTGTAGAGAGAAAAAGTAGAATGGTGAGTGCCAGGGGCTGGGGAGGGAGGAATGCAGGATTGTTGTTTAATGGGTATAGCATTTCAGTTTGGGAAAATGGGAAAATGGAAAAATCCTGGAGATGCGGTGATGGCTGCACGACCATGTGAACATGCTTAATGCATCTGAACTGTACACTTAAAAATGATCAAGATGATAAATATTATGTGTATTTCACCACAATTAAAAACAATAATGAAAAAGAAAAAGAAAAAAAAAAAAAAGCTTGTTCCTGGGGTCTGCTGCCAGACAGTCCAATTCAGTAGGCATATGTCAAGGAGGTACCAGAGAAAGGTGAAGTTCAACTTAAAGAAATTAAAAAAAAAAAAAAAAAAAGATACAGGATATGAATGGAAAAATCTCCAGTGAAACAGATAGAATAAACAAAAAAAGAATCATAACTTTTGGAAAGGAAGGGTACACTAACAGAAATGCAAAAGGCACTGGAAAGTTTCAGCAACAGAATTGAACAAGTAGGAGAAAGAAATTCAGAGCTTGAAGTCAAGCCTTTTGAATTAACTCAATCCAACAAAGACAAAGAAAAAAGAATTGGAGGAATTAACAAAGCCTCTAGGAAATTTGGGATTATGTTAAATGACCAAATCTAAGAATAATTGGTGTTCCTGAGGAAGAAGAAAAATCTAAAAGTTTGGAAAACACATTTGAGGGAATAATCAAGAAAAATTTATCCAGCCTTGCTAGACATCTAGACATCCAAATATAAGAAGCTCAAGGAACCCCTGGGAAATTCATCACAAAAAAATCATCACCATGGCACATACTCATCAGGTTATCTAAAGTCAAGATGAAGAAAAGTATCTTAAGAGCTGTGAGGCAAAAGCACCAGGTAGCCTATAAAGGAAACCCTATCAGACTAACAGCAGATTTCTCAGCAGAAACCCTACAAGCTAGAAGGGATTGGGGTCCCTATCTTTAGCCTTCTTAAACAAAACAATTATCAGCCAAGAATTTGGTATCCAGTGAAACTAAGATTCTTAAATGAAGGAAAGATACAGTCTTTTTCAGACAATCAAAGGCTGAGAGAATTCACCACTACCAAACCAGCACTACAGGAACTGCTAAAAGGAGCTCTAAATCTTGAAACAAATCCTTGAAATAGAATCTCCTTAAAGCATAATGTCACAGGACCTATAAAACAATAGCACAATAGAAAAAAATAACGCAAGGTATTCAGGCAACCACTAGCACGATGAACATAATAGTATCTCACATCTCAATACTAATGTTGAATGTTAATAACCTAAGTGCTCCACTTAAAAGGTACAGAATAGCAGAATGAATAAGAATTTGCCAACCAAGTATCTGCTGTTTTTGAAAAAGTCACCTGACACATAAAGACTCACATAAACTTAAGGCGAAGGGGTGGAAAAAGATATTCCATGCAAATGGACACCAAAAATGAGCAGGAGTAGCTACTTATATCAGACAAAACAAACTTTAAAGCAATGCAGTTAAAAAAGACAAAGAGGGACATTATATAATGATAAAAGGACTAGTCCAACAGGAAAATATCACAGTCCTAAATATATATGTAGCTAACACCGTAGCCTCCAAATTTATAAAACTACTAGATCTAAGGAATGAGATAGATGGCAACACAGTAATAGTGGGGGACTTCAATACTCCACTAACAGCACTAGACAGGTCATCAAGACAGAAAGTCAACAAAGAAACAATGGACTTAAACTATATCCTAGAGCAAATAAACTTAACAGATATTTACGGAACATTCTACTCAACAACTGTAGAATGTATATTCTATTCATCAGCACATGGAAATTCTCCAAAATAGACCATATGGTAGGCCACAAAACAAGTCTCAACACATTTAAGAAAACTGAAATTACGTCAAATACTCTCTCAGACCACAATGGAATGAAATTGGAAATCAACTCCAAAAGGAACCCTCAAAACTGAAAATACATGGAAATAAAATAAGCTGCTCCTGAATCACTGGGTCAACAATGAAATCAAAATGAAAAATAAAAAATTCTTTGAACTGAACAATAATAACATAACCTACCAAAACCTGTGGAATACAGGAAAAACAGTGCTAAGAGGAAAGCTCACAGCATTAAATACCTACATCAAAATGCCTGAAAGAGCACAAATAGACAATCTAAGGTCATGCCTCATGGAACTAGAGAAACAAGAACAAACCAAACCTACACCCCGAAGAAGAAAAGAAATAACCAAGATCTGAGTAGAACTAAATGAAACTGAAACAAAAAAATTTACAAAAGATAAATAAAACCATCAGCTGATTCTTTGAAAAGATATGAAATTGATAGACCATTAGTGAGAGTAACCAAGGAAAGAAGAGAGAAGATCTAAATAAGTTCAATTAGAAACCAAATGGGAGACATTACAACCAATACCACAGAAATACAAAAGATCATTCAAGGGTACTATGAACACCTTTGTGCACATAAACTAGAAAACCTAGAGAAGATGAGTACATTTCTGGAAAGATACAACCCTCCTAAATTAAAACAGGAAGAAATAGACACATCCAAAAAGCTCCTAGAACTGGTAAATGAATTCAGCAAAGTTTCAGGATACAAAATTAATGTACACACATCAGTAGTTCTGCTATACACCAACAGTGACCAAGCTGAGAATCAAATCAAGAACTCAACCCCTTTTACAATAACTGCAAAAAAAAAAAAAAAAAATTAAATACTTAGGAATACACTTAACCAAGGAGGTGAAAGACCTCTGCAGGGAAAACTATAAAACACTGCTGAAAGAAATCATAGATGACACAAGCAAATGGAAATACATCCCATGCTCATGGATGGGTAGAATCAACATTGTAAAAATGACCATACTGCCAAAAGCAATCTATAAATTCAATGCAATTCCCATCAAAATACCACCATCATTCTTCACAGAACTAGAAAAAAAAATCCCAAAATTCATATGGCACCAAAAAAAGAGCCTGCATAGCCAAAGCAAGACTAAACAAAAAGAACAAATCTGGAGGCATCACATTACCCAACTCCAAACTATACTATAAGGTGATAGTCACCAAAACAGCATGGTACTCTTTAAAAATAGGCATATAGACAAATGGAACAGAATAGATAACCCAGAAATAAACCCAAATACTTACAGCCAACTGATCTTTGATAAAGCAAACAAAAACATAAAGTGGGGAAAGGTCACCCAATTCAACAAATGATGCTGGGATAATTGGCAAGCCACATGTAGAAGAATGAAACTGGATCCTCATCTCTCAGCTTATAAAAAATCAACTCAAGATGGATCAAGGACTTAAATCTAAGACCTGAAACCATAAAAATCCCGGAAAATAACATTCAGAAAACACTTCTAGACATTGGTTTATGCAAAGACTTCATGTCCAAGAACCCAAAAGTAAATGCAACAGAAACAAAGATAAATAGATGGGACTTAATTAAACTAAAAAAACTTCTGCACAGCAAAAGACATAATCAGCACAGTAAACAGACAACCCACAGAGTGGAGAAAATCTTCACAATCTATACTTCCAACAGACTAATATCCAGGATCTACAAGGAACTCAAACAAATCAGCAAGAAAAAAAAAAAAAAACATCAAAAATTGGGCCAAGGATATGAATAGAAAATCTCAAAAGAAGATATACAAATGGCCAATAAACATATGAAAAAATGCTCAACATCACTAATTATCAGGGAAATGCAAGTCAAAACCACAATGTGGTATCACCTTACTCCTACAAGAATGGCCATAAAAAACAATAGTAGATGTTGGCATGGATGTGGTGAAAAGGGAACAGTTTTACATTGTTGGTAGCAATGTAAACTAGTACAACCACCATGGAAAACAGTGTGGAGAGTCCTGAAATAACTACAAGTAGACCTATCATTTGATCCAGCAATCCCACTACTGGGTATCTACCCAGAGGACAAAAATTCATTATATGAAAAACATACTTGTACATGCATCTTTATAGCAGCACAATTCACAATTGCAAAAATATGGAACCAACTCAAATGCCCATCAATCAAGGAGTGGATAAAGAAAATGTGGTATATATATACCATGGAATGCTACTCAACCATAAAAAGAACAAAATAATGGCATTCGCAGCAACCTGGATGGAATTGGAGACTATTATTCGAAGTGAAGTAGCTCGGGAATGAAAAACCAAACATCATATGTTCTCACTTATAAGTGGGGGCTAAGCTATGAGGATGCAAAGGCATAAAAATGATACAATAGACTTCCAGGGCTCAAGGTGAAAGTGTGGGAGGGGTTGTGAGGGATAAAATACTACAAACATGGTACAGTGTACCCTGCTTGGGTGATGGGTGCACCAAAATCTCAAAAAAATCACTGCTAAATAACGTGTTCATGTACAAAAAATAAATTTTAAAAATTCCCCCCCCCCAAAAAAAATACACAAAAAAATAGCATATGTGTGAGGGTCTCACCTGGAGACAGAATTCATTTCAGGTGCCTCAAATGAAGGGACTAAGAGGAGGGATTCCTCACTTAGATGAGGACAGGTTTGAGAAGACCAGCAGGAATGCTGTAGCACCCAGAAACCAATGGCAGCAGAAAGGTAGAACTGCTCCTAGGGCTGAAGAGGCAAAAGATGGAGATTGTGGTACCCAAGCCCATTGATCACTGGAGCTCCGATGAAGCCAGTCTAAGCGGAGGGGCCATGCAGCAGGAGCAGTGTTGGGGATGCAGCCACTGCCAGGGATGTGAGGACCACGCAGGGAGGGAACTGGAAGAAGTGTGCCGACCCCTCTCCCCTCCTGTTCTCTGGTCTCCCCTTAGGGCCACCATTCACTGAGGCCAACAGAACTAGACAGGGAAGGAGCCAGGGGTGCAGTTAATCAAGGCCAGCCTCCCAGAGCATAGGGCTGGGAGAAGTGAGCAAAATAACCAGCAGGATAGTTATTGGGAGTGGGGGAGCTCTGAAATCAGCATTAAAAATAAATCTTCCAGAAATCCTTTGGCAGCCCCCCTTCCCCCACCCCCGCATCCCCCCCACCCCCGCCCCCCCACCACACAGAGACATCTTGAAGACACTCTCTTGGGGGAAGGGACCAGAAAGCCTAGAAGCACTGGGCAGCCAGGAGTGGAGACAAAGGTGGAATTGGAGTAGACTGGGTTGATAGAAGGGATGCCAAACACAATGTCACAACTGTGATCCACAGAGTGGCGCTGTTTCTCCCCTCCAGTTCCCACATGGAATCTGTATAGGACAACACCTTTGCATACTGCCTCACTTCAGCAGGCTCTGAACTGCAAAGCATGTAACTATGGTTTCTGTGGACAAGCAAGCACCTGAAATAGATTTATGTGTCTGGGAAAGTAAACAATCTCTCCTCTGCAGACCCAAATGTGACATGGAGTATACTAAAACCATAAGCACACACTCTGGTTCCTCTACAGATGGTATCAATCTTTCACCTTTTACTAAAACCATAAACATCATTATTCTAAACACTGTATCCACTTTCAGGTAATCACTCAGATTAAGCCACAAGTCTGCATATTTCTGAGAAAGTCAGGCACAACAAAAAACAACTTTGTAATGTGTACAAATTATACAAATACGTTGTTAACTTTAGGCAAGTAAGAAGTAGCTAATTTAATAAATCATAAGTTCTGTGAAGTTTGGGGTTTTTAACATGCAATCGGCATAAATTACAAAATCACAGGATTTATTCCTTTTTTTTTTTTTTTTCTGAGATGGAGTCGCACTCTTGTCGCCCACGCTGGAGTGCAGTGTCACAGACAACCTCTGCCTCCTGGGCTCAGGTAATTCTTGTACCTCAGCCTCCTGAGTAGCTGGGATTACAGACGTGCGCCACCATGCCCAGCTAATTTTTTGATTTTTAGTAGAGACAGGGTTTCACCATGTTGGCCAGCGTGGTCTTGAACTCCTGACCTCAAGTGATCCACCCACCTTCGCCTCCCAAAGTGCTGGGATTACAGGCATGAGCCACTGTGCCCAGCAAGGATTTATTCTTATTTACTCATTTAACTAACATTTACTGAACTCCTGTAATATGCCAGGAGTTAATCTAGATGCTGAATGAAACAGGCAAGACCTGGGCCTTGTGGAACTGAAATAGCTGAAGATGGAGCAAATTACACTCTGGCTTCCTTTCTACCACATTGCAGTTTTTTGGAGAATAGAAAGACTGAAATGCCCTTTGCAGAACTTTATTGAAAATGTTGATGTTTTCCTAAGAGCAGGTGTATGGAGTAAAATTCTAGGCTATGTCTCAGACTCTGCCTGCCAAAGCTTGGCATGCCTCTCTCCCTCCCTCCCTCTCTCTCCTTTCTCCCTTCCTCCTTTCCTCCCTCCCTCCTTCCCTGTCATCCTTCTGTTCATCCTTTTCTTCTCTCTTTCTCTCTTTTTTCTCTTATCTGCTCTCTTTTTTATTCCCCAATCACACCTAAACTGTTATACTAGTTCTGTTCTGGAGTACAACCTTCAGCAAAGCAAAACTAAAACACCCAAGGGTTTTAGTGATTGATTGATTGATTGATTGATTCATTGACATGGAGTTTTGCTCTTTTTGCCCAGGCTGGAGTGCAGTGGCGTGATCTTGGCTCACTGCAACCTCCGCCTCCCAGTTTCAAGCAATTCTCCTGCCTCAGCCTCTCGAGTAGCTGGGATTACAGGCACCCGCCACCACGCTTGGCTAATTTTTGTATTTTTAGTAGGGATGGGGTTTCTCCATGTTGGCCAGGCTGGTCTTGGACTCCCGATCTCAGGTGATCCTCCTGCTTGGCCTTCCAAAATGCTGGAATTACAGGTGTGAGCCACTGCTCCTGGTCTCAAGGGTCTTTTAGATTGAATTAAAAAATAATAATAATTGGAATTTGTTAAATTGGTAGCCTACTTTGTGTTCCTTTAAGCAAACAGAAAGTACTTCTCCCAAGGCACTGCCATACACTATTTGACCACATTTTATTTATCAGTGACTCTCCAGGTCTAACCAGGCTGGCCAACTCATCCTGGTTTTAACACTAACTCCTCAATCTCCTGGAGGCCAAGAGAGTCAGTCACCCTTCCTGTAACACAATTATACCTAGCAGATTCTTTATACACACTTTCTATACGAATAAAAAAATATCCTCACAAAAATAGGCAATACTCATCCACACACTTCATTGATTCAATTTTCTCTAAGATTTTTCTCACGTAAAAACAGAAAAAGGAGATTTTCATACACAAGGCTATTTCCAATTACAACCATTAAAAATCAGATGTTTTAGGTTTGAACATTAAAATATTTAAAATCCACATTTAAACTCAGTCAGTATGCAATATGTTTATTTTAGTATTCTTAGAGAAAAATGTCAGAGTATTTATTCTTGTTATACTCTGTAACTTTCATTCTGCTAAATGTAGGTGGGGTGAGCAAATAGATTTTTGAAAATAGATTCTGAAAACCAGATTAAAAAAAAATCTAATGGCTTCAGGGCAGTCATAAACTTGGGATGATGGCTTTCTGCAGGGCAGAAGTAATGAGGCATGAATAAATATTGTTGATCTCACTTCCTCCCTCTGTAAATGACCAACAAGAGCCACGTTGTACATGTAACGCCACCAACTCACAGGCAGAGGAACCCAAACAACTTCATTTGTGCTTCACAGTTGAAGACAGCCCCTGTTGCATGACCTCAGGTTTAATAAGCCATCACCGGTCCAGAGACAATTCTTCCTGCAGACACACTTCCCAGCCCAGCTCATCAGGAGACGCTGGCACAGTCTCTCCCACTCGAAAGCTTTATTAGCCATTATCCTTCGTGACTTCAAGGTGAGATCTCAATACACAGTAAAAACTGCTCATTTTCCATTGCTTCTCACATAACAGGCAAATCTATTTCCCTTATAAAACAGGAATTACAGGCGTAAATGCCACCTACACAGCTATTTCACTGCAGGGGCCACCCCACCAAAAAGAGAGTATCTTATCCATGGGATATGCTTTTCTGTGGTTTCAACCAAGTTGAAGTAAGAACAGGTCATAGTTTTACTTTCCTTCCTCCCTCCTTCTCTCCCTCCATTCCTTCGTTCTTCCTTCCTTCTCTTGCTTTCTGCCTTTCTTTCCCTCCCTCCCTCCCTCCCTCCCTCCCTCCCTCCCTTCTTTCCTTCCTTCCTTCCTTCCTTCCTTCCTTCCTTCCTTCCTTCCTTCCTTCCTTCTTACCTTTTCTTCCTCATGAGTCTGCAGAAAAAACTTATAAAATACAAATCAACAGTTTGCAAGACTAACATTCCTCAGAAAACAGCTTAGGAAGTACCGCAGTGAACATCAAATGGAGATTAGTGATCTACTATGTCCTCCTCATTTCAGCAGGATGTTCTGGACCTATTTACTCCTTAATGGAGAGCTGCATGGGGGAAGTGCATTGGTTTCAGGCCCAACTTGGTCGCTAAACCACTGCTGGGTCTCATCTCTTCACCCCTACAATGGGAGTTTGGAAGGAGGCATTCTTCAGTGTCCCTTCAGTTCTAATCATGTTCTACATTAATTGGTACACACATACATGTGTGCACACATACACTCCAATGTAACCACATATAAAGGTATGAACTAAGCTGTGTCCCTCATCCCTCAAAACACTTGTTGAAGTTCCAACCCCCAGTACCTCAGAATGTGACTTTATTTGGAGATAGGGCCTTAAATAGGTGATTAAGTTAAAATGAGGCCTTTAAAGTAGGGCTCCAAAGGAATATGACTGGTATCTTTTTTTAAGAAGAGGAAAAGACACAAGGGATGCATGTGAAGAGAGAGAGGGGCATGTGAGGACACAGGGAGAGGACACCATCTACAAGCCAAGGAGAGAGCCCTCGGAAGGAACCCACCCTGCCAACACCTAGACCTTGGACTTCCAGCTTCCAGAACTGTGAGAAATACATTTATGTTGTTTAAGCTTCCCCGTCTGGTATTTTGTGTGTGGCAAATATGTCCCCTTTCTATCAAGGAAGATCTGCATTGATGCTCTGACCCCAACTGTACGTGCAACACGGCAGAAACTGAAGGTTTGCCTGGAAGACCCAGACTTGCATCCAAATGGTGCAGTTGGAATAACTTCCTTCAGGTACCAAGACAACCCACACCGATGTGGTCTATGGCTGACCTTTAAGCACAGCCACATGGCATGTCTTCATTCTCTTGAAACCTGCAGTAGAATAAGCCACATGCTGGAAAAGGCATGGCTAACGTGGGCTTCTCCCCTTAGCTAAGATTCACGAAGACCCAGATAATTCTACAAGTATTTACTGAGCACTCATCATGCACTGGGAGTGACGCAAGACACAAGATAAATAAAGCCGGGGCCTCCTGCCCCTGGAGAACTTACAAGTGAAGGATGATGGACATATAAGCAGCTCCACTGTAAGCCAGATGGTGTTTTGCTCAAGCGACTAAATGCTATGGAAGTTGTATCTGTGAGGAATTATATTTCATTACAAATAAAAGGAGTCCTGGGGAAAAGTGGCTCAAACAAGTAAGGACTTTATTTTTCTTATACAACTAGAATTCCAGAATTTCATGGTTGCTGGTGTTGTTTCAAGGCTTCAAAGATGTTAGGGTCAAGGTCTTTGCAACAACTGTTTTCCCCCAGCTTTATTAAGATGTAATTGACCAATAAAAATTGTATACACTGACAGTATACAATGTGAGATCTCCACATATGCATACACAGTGAAATGATTAAATCAAGGTGTGTAACATTTCCATCACCTCCATACTTATTTTTATGTGATGAGAACATTTAACATCTGCAACAACTTTGATAGTCCCTTGTGGTTTCAAAGTGGCTACTCTGGTCACTGTGTCACATTGTGATTTAGTGAGATAAAAGAAGGAAGGAGGAAAAGAGCAAAGGGCAGACCAATGCCAGCTGCATCTACAGCCCATTTTAGAGGCTTTCTCCTTGAATCCCTCCCACCTACTTCCATTAACATCTCACTGGCCGGACCAGTGCTCCATAACCTCTGGGCCTAGAGAGAGGCTGAGAAATGCATTTTTTTCCACGTAGGCACTTTGCTGCTCATCCCTCCAAGAATGAGAGGGAGAAGTAGAGGGAGAACAGATTTGGGGTAGGCAGATCAGAGAGCAAGGAGAGGTGTGTTCATCTGCGATGGCTCATTCCATGTTGTTAGAGAATGTGGGGTGTGAGCTGAATCCAGAGACAAGCAGCGTGGAAAGAGCAGTCTATGCAGAGAGGTCATCACTGCAAAGACAGAAGATTCAAGACCACAGATCACATAAGAACCACCGAGGCTAGGGCTTAACGTGTATGTGCAGTGAAAGAAAGTACCAGAAGATCAGTTAGAACATGCAGATGGGGGCTAACTGGTGAGTTTACTAGTTTCCTAGTGCTGCCATAAAAAACACCACAGCCTGGGTGGCTTAAATACCAGATTTATTTCCTCACAGTTCTGCAGGCTAGAAGTCCAAAGTCAAGGTATCAGCAGGGTTGTTTTCTCCTCAGGCCTGTGGCTTGCACAAAGCTGTCTTATCACTGCATCCTCACATAGTCATTCCTCTGTGTGCACACATCTCTCTGCATGTCCAAGTTTCCTCTTCTTATAAGAATACCAGCGACATTGGATCAGGGTCCACCCTAATGGCCTCAGTAACTTAATCACCTCTTTAAAGTTCGTGCCTTCAAATATGGTTGCATTCTGAGGTTATTAGGGCTTAGGTCTTCCACACAGGAATCTGGGGGTGGGAGGGCAAGACACAACCAGAATTCAACCCATAACAGGGAGAACCTTAAAGTCTAGGCCAAGGAGTTTGTGTTTTGTTCTGTATGCAAGAGAAAGACAGCAGACGTTTTGAGCGAGGAGAAACATTATTAGAGTTATTATTTTTTAGCAGGCTAGTCCTTTGTTCCCATTGTGTAGGATGCAATAGCAGCATAGAAACCCAAGGGTAACCATTGCTTTAGTGAAGGCAAGAGGTAATGATGATCTGAATTAGGGCAGTAGCCATAGAAATGCAAATAGGAAATGGAGTAGGAGATAAATCCAAGAGACACTGTGGGAGTAAAATAACCAGGATTTGCTAATTTGATATCACAGTGCAGATGAGGGAGGAGTTGGAGGCAAGGCTGAGGTTCTTGAGGCCAGGCAATGGAGTGGGTGGGCTGGCATTCACTGACATGGGGTGAAGTGGAGGAGGACAAGTTCAGTTGAGGACATGACCATGCTTATAAGATGTGCATATGACACTACGATAGAACGATCACAAAAGCAGCTGGAAATGTGGGTCCAGAGCTTGGGCATCACCAAAAGCCTTATTTTAAACAACAGGCTGGCCTAAGCAAACTTCAGAGTAGGAAAATTTGTCTCTGATGTCTTTCCAGCTGCTGTCACATTCTGTCTGCAATCCTTGGGTCCTAGGCCCACAGGCTCCCAAATTGCCCCTCCTCCTCCTCCTGAATGCAAATGCCCCTGCACTCCGTCAAGCTCCAAGGGTTCTTAGTCATGGAGAAGGAAGAGAGAATGATGATCTCCCAAAGGAAAGCCTGGTGCCTTTCAGGCAGTGTCAGGGGGAAGAGAGGAATCTCAGCCCAGGGCTGGGAGGCATTTTCACAGTCGATGCCTTTTCCCGCTGCTCCTGAAATCCCACTCAGCCTTCTCAGAGGACTCTGAACCCAGAAATCAGACTTTGACCATCTGCTTTTGGTTGCTTCTGAGAGAAAAGGCCTTAAACCTTCCGATATGCATTTGAAAATAAAGAATGCATACCATAGATGTATGTGTGTCAAATGGGTTTTGTTCAGACTTGTAAACTTGTCTCTCCTGAAGCAGTAGATTGCCAAGCAGCCCTGTGCCCTGGGGAAAGATCATCAATGCAACCATGCCTCTAACAACATTTAATCTAAGTTATCTTTCTGTTTGCAGCTGAAGAGTTCTCTAGAATGGCTTTCTTATTAGGATTAGGTGTGGGTCAATGTCTGCCAAATTTTAGGTGACACTAAAACTCCATAAGAAAATGGATACCTTTCTGTTTCAAGCATGCCAAGCCCTGGTCTTTGGTGAAGAAATATATACATTCTCACCCAAATACAAATTCTGTTTCCCAGGCACCTTCTCTGAGCTCTATTTCCTTTGGGTAGTGTGGTACAGATCAGTTCCTGGGATGCCCCCCAAATCCGAGATCTATCATTGCAGCAGAAAGGCCAGACTGCAACTTCTTCGAGTTTTCTCATCATTCTCACCCTGCCTCGAGAATATAGGTCATGGCATTTGTGGATGCACCTGTGGGACACAGTCACCTATATTCTCCTGTGGGTGCCCCCAAGGGATGGGCTTACTCGAGATCTGTTGTCTCTGTGCAGGAACCAGCTCTGAGCTTGGGCAGAGAGATATGTCTTACACAGAGAGGGAGGGAGAGGAGAAGCAGTAAAAGAGAACAAGGCCAGAGTCAGCCGAGGGAGACTCAGTATAATTGATTGTTGCTGCCCAGGGCCTCTTTGGCCTTCACCCCCTGGGAGGAAAAGGGATTATGCATCCCTCACATGCACAGGGCACCCCAGATGCAACCCTGAGGACTATTAAGAAGGAGACAGAGGTAGCCCTGCACCTCTTTCTTTTTCTCTCACAAACCACATTTCTGACATTCTTCACCCCACAGCCAGTGGGAGTGACGGCTCCTTTTATCACTTGCAGTCTGACCTGCTGGCTGAGGATCTGAACTCGCAAGCTCGTCTCTTTTCAGCTGTGGGTTGTTTGCAGTGAAACAATACCAACTGCCCGCTGAATTTCAGGTGGTCATCGGCCACGGGGCTTTCAGGATGCTGCCCCTAGCCAGCCACCTCAGGGCCTCAGTCCCCTTTTTGCTGATTTCAGATAATGTTCTAGCAGCTTGGAATCATTACTTTCCCCCTTTCTGTTCAGGTTTGGGTGAGGCATTTATGTGTAGACAGCCCAACCCCTATTAGTTAGAATGAGAAAATCCTAGGGCTGTGAAGCTCAGATTTGATGCTAAATTAATTCACCAAGTTCTTGCTTTTTTTATGGATAACATGATTCTGAAAAAAAAAAAATCATTGCATTCTCAATCTCTGCTCTGTTCAGTACAGTAGCAAGTAGCCTCATGTGACAATTTAAATTTTAATTACTTAAAATTACATAAAACAAAAATTCAATTCTTCAGTCACACTGACCACATTTCAAGTACTCAATGGCCATGCGTGGCTAGCGGCTACCATGTTGAAGAGGCAGACACAGAATATTTCATCTTCAAGGAAAGTTCTATTAGACAGCACTGATCCAATAATTCCAACTCTGACCTTTGACTATGAAATGCAACAACTTCTTGGACCTATGATTCTTACACCAAACACTTGGATTTTGTCTGATAACAACAGATCACTGGTGGCAGGATACGTTTAATGTTCATTATTGTTATATTGCTGTTATTTTGATGATTTATAATTATAGAATAACTGCCAGGCTTTTAACTGATTTCTTTCCTTATTATTTCATGGATCTAATTTGCTAGTGTGAATTAATATCATTTATGGAATTTCCAAGGTTACTCTGCTTCTCCAACAGCTTCCGCGTTCCTGACATTGATTCATTTATTCTTCGTGCATTCACTAGATGCTTCTGGAGGGTGTGTTCCCTGTGCTTAGATGGGGGTGACATTTGTGAACGCGCCTGTGGGACACAGTCACCTATACTGTCGTGTGAAGTACAGACACTGTAACATTACATTTCAGAGCTGGGGCTCTGGTGTCCACTATGCAGCTCTGTCACTTTCTATCTCTGTCCTTCATTTTCTCATCTGTAAAATAAGGATAATAAGCATATGGAACTCTACAGATTATGAAGATTAAATGAGCTAAACCATGCACAGTTCTTACACAGAGGGTATTATCTACTAGATAGTCTAACATGTTATTTTAATAATTAGCTGTTCAGTGTCATTATTGTTGATACAGGGTGATATTTTAAGTCCAATTCTTTTCCGGCCAATCACTCTACAAAAGAAATGAGGATCCAGAACAGGGATTGTGGTTAGTGTGAATATGTAGCTTCTTCCCAGAACAACCATTTCGACAGTTCCTGCAGCGTGGTGAAATTTCCTGTTCTTTGTTTTGCTGCTTTCTCTCTATGGATTAAAAACTATGAGTAAGCTGAACAGTAGTAGCAAGCAAGCAAATAAGAAATTAGGTTCTGAAAATGCTTATTCTTCTTTTACAGAAGAACAGAGTCTGTTTTCAGTGCCTGGAGCAGAGCTGTTTTATTTTTTTATTTATATTTCTTTTTCTTTTTTTTTTATTATTATACTTTAAGTTCTAGGGTACATGTGCACAACGTGCAGGTTTCTTACATATGTATACTTGTGCCATGTTGGTGTACTGCACCCATCAACTCGTCAGCACCCATCAACTTGTCATTTACATCAGGTATAACTGCCAATGCAATCCCTCCCCTCCTCCCCAGTCCCCATAATAGGCCCCGGTGTGTGATGTTCCCCTTTCCGAGTCCAAGTGATCTCATTGTTCAGTTCCCACCTATGAGTGAGAACATGCGGTGTTTGGTTTTCTGTTCTTGCGATAGTTTGCTGAGAATGATGGTTTCCAGCTGCATCCATGTCCCTCCAAAGGACACAAACTCATCCCTTTTTATGGCTGCATAGTATTCCATGGTGTATATGTGCCACATTTTCTTAATCCAGTCTGTCACTGATGGACATTTGGGTTGATTCCAAGTCTTTGCTATTGTGAATGGTGCTGCAATGAACATACATGTGCACGTGTCTTTACAGCAGCATGATTTATAATCCTTTGGGTATATACCCAGTAATGGGATGGCTGGGTCATATGGTACTTCTAGTTCTAGATTGAGGAATCGCCATACTGTTTTCCATAATGGTTGAACTAGTTTACAATCCCACCAACAGTGTAAAAGTGTTCCTATTTCTCCACATCCTCTCCAGCACCTGTTGTTTCCTGACTTTTTAATGATGGCCATTCTAACTGGTGTGAGATGGTATCTCATTGTGGTTTTGATTTGCATTTCTCTGATGGCCAGTGATGACGAACATTTTTTCATGTGTCTGTTGGCTGTATGCATGTCTTCTTTTGAGAAATGTCTGTTCATATCCTTTGCCCACTTTTTGATGGGGTTGTTTGTTTTTTTTCTTGTAAATTTGTTTGAGTTCTTTGTAGGTTCTGGATATTAGCCCTTGGTCAGATGAGTAGATTGCAAAATTTTTCTCCCATTCTGTAGGTTGCCTGTTCACTCTGATGGTAGTTTCTTTTGCTGTGCAGAAGCTCTTTAGTTTAATTAGATCCCATTTGTCAATTTTGGCTTTTGTTGCCATTGCTTTTGGTGTTTTAGACATGAAGTCCTTGCCCATGCCTATGTCCTGAATGGTATTACCTAGGTTTTCTTCTAGGGTTTTTATGGTATTAGGTCTAACATTTAAGTCTCTAATCCATCTTGAATTAATTTTCGTATAAGGAGTAAGGAAAGGATCCAGTTTCAGCTTTCTACTTATGGCTAGCCAATTTTCCCAGCACCATTTATTAAATAGGGAATCCTTTCCCCATTTCTTGTTTTTCTCAGGTTTGTCAAAGATCAGATGGCTGTAGATGTGTGGTATTATTTCTGAGGACTCTGTTCTGTTCCATTGGTCTATATCTCTGTTTTGGTACCAGTACCATGCTGTTTTGGTTACTGTAGCCTTGTAGTATAGTTTGAAGTCAGGTAGCGTGATGCCTCCAGCTTTGTTCTTTTGACTTAGGATTGTCTTGGAGATGCGGGCTCTTTTTTGGTTCCATATGAACTTTAAAGCAGTTTTTTCCAATTCTGTGAAGAAACTCATTGGTAGCTTGATGGGGATGGCATTGAATCTATAAATTACCTTGGGCAGTATGGCCATTTTCACGATATTGATTCTTCCTATCCATGAGCATGGTATGTTCTTCCATTTGTTTGTGTCCTCTTTGATTTCACTGAGCAGTGCTTTGTAGTTCTCCTTGAAGAGGTCCTTTACATCCCTTGTAAGTTGGATTCCTAGGTATTTTATTCTCTTTGAAGCAATTGTGAATGGAAGTTCATTCATGATTTGGCTCTGTGTTTGTCTGTTATTGGTGTATAAGAATGCTTGTGATTTTTGCACATTAATTTTGTATCCTGAGACTTTGCTGAAGTTGCTTATCAGCTTAAGGAGATTTTGGGCTGAGACAATGGGGTTTTCTAAATATACAATCATGTCATCTGCAAACAGGGACAATTTGACTTCTTCTTTTCCTAACTGAATACCCCTGATTTCTTTCTCTTGCCTAATTGCCCTAGCCAGAACTTCCAACACTATATTGAATAGGAGTGGTGAGAGAGGGCATCCCTGTCTTGTGCCAGTTTTCAAAGGGAATTTTTCCAGTTTTTGCCCATTCAGTATGATATTGGCTGTGGGTTTGTCATAAATAGCTCTTATTATTTTGAGGTACGTTCCATCAATACCGAATTTATTGAGCGTTTTTAGCATGAAGGGCTGTTGAATTTTGTCAAAAGCCTTTTCTGCATCTATTGATATAATCATGTGGTTCTTGTCTTTGGTTCTGTTTATATGCTGGATTATGTTTATTGATTTGCGAATGTTGAACCAGCCTTGCATCCCAGGGATGAAGCCCACTTGATCATGGTGGATAAGCTTTTTGATGTGTTGTTGAATCCGGTTTGCCAGTATTTTATTGAGGATTTTTGCATCGATGTTCATCAGGGATATTGGTCTAAAATTCTCTTTTTTTGTTGTGTCTCTGCCAGGCTTTGGTATCAGGATGATGCTGGCCTCATAAAATGAGTTAGGGAGGATTCCCTCTTTTTCTATTGATTGGAATAGTTTCAGAAGGAATGGTACCAACTCCTCCTTATACCTCTGGTAGAATTCAGCTGTGAATCCATCTGGTCCTGGACTGTTTTTGGTTGGTAGGCTATTAATTATTGCCTCAATTTCAGAGCCGGCTATTGGTCTATTCAGGGATTCAACTTCTTCCTGGTTTAGTCTTGGAAGGGTGTAAGTGTCCAGGAAATTATCCATTTCTTCTAGGTTTTCCAGTTTATTTGCGTAGAGGTGTTTATAGTATTCTCTGATGGTAGTTTGTATTTCTGTGGGGTCGGTGGTGATATCCCCTTTATCATTTTTAATTGCGTCGATTTGATTCTTCTCTCTTTTCTTCTTTATTAGTCTTGCTAGTGGTCTGTCAATTTTGTTGATCTTTTCAAAAAACCAACTCCTGGATTCATTGATTTTTTGGAGGGTTTTTTGTGTCTCTATCTCCTTCAGTTCTGCTCTGATCTTAGTTATTTCTTGCCTTCTGCTAGCTTTGGAATGTGTTTGCTCTTGCTTCTCTAGTTCTTTTAATTGCGATGTTAGAGTGTCAATTTTTGATCTTTCCTGCTTTCTCTTGTGGGCATTTAGTGCTATAAATTTCCCTCTACACACTGCTTTAAATGTGTCCCAGAGATTCTGGTATGTTGTATCTTTGTTCTCATTGGTTTCAAAGAACATCTTTATTTCTGCCTTCATTTCGTTATGTACCCAGTAGTCATTCAGGAGCAGGTTGTTCAGTTTCCATGTAGTTGAGCGGTTTTGATTGAGTTTCTTAGTCCTGAGTTCTAGTTTGATTGCACTGTGGTCTGAGAGACAGTTTGTTATAATTTCTGTTCTTGTACATTTGCTGAGGAGTGCTTTACTTCCAATTATATGGTCAATTTTGGAGTAAGTATGATGTGGTGCTGAGAAGAATGTATATTCTGTTGATTTGGGGTGGAGAGTTCTATAGATGTCTATTAGGTCTGCTTGCTGCAGAGATGAGTTCAATTCCTGGATATCCTTGTTCACTTTCTGTCTCGTTGATCTGTCTAATGTTGACAGTGGAGTGTTGAAGTCTCCCATTATTATTGTATGGGAGTCGAAGTCTCTTTGTAAGTCTCTAAGGACTTGCTTTATGAATCTGGGTGCTCCTGTATTGGGTGCATATATATTTAGGATAGTTAGTTCTTCCTGTTGAATTGATCCCTTGACCATTATGTAATGGCCTTCTTTGTCTCTTTTGATCTTTGATGGTTTAAAGTCTGTTTTATCAGAGACTAGGATTGCAACCCCTGCTTTTTTTTGTTCTCCATTTGCTTGGTAAATCTTCCTCCATCCCTTTATTTTGAGCCTATGTATGTCTCTGCGTGTGAGATGGGTCTCCTGAATACAGCAGACTGATGGGTCTTGACTCTTTATCCAGTTTGCCAGTCTGTGTCTTTTAATTGGAGCATTTAGTCCATTTACATTTAAGGTTAAGATTGTTATGTGTGAACTTGATCCTGCCATTATGATATTAACTAGTTATTTTGCTCGTTAGTTGATGCAGTTTCTTCCTAGCCTAAATGGTCTTTACATTTTGGCATGTTTTTGCAATGGCTGGTACCGGTTGTTCCTTTCCATGTTGAGTGCTTCCTTCAGGGTCTCTTGTAAGGCAGGCCTAGTGGTGACAAAATCTCTAAGCATTTGCTTATCTGTAAAGGATTTTATTTCTCCTTCACTTATGAAACTTAGTTTGGCTGGATATGAAATTCTGGGTTTAAAATTCTTTTCTTTAAGAATGTTGAATATTGGCCCCCACTCTCTTCTGGCTTGGAGAGTTTCTGCCGAGAGATCTGCTGTGAGTCTGATGGGCTTCCCTTTGTGGGTAACCCGACCTTTCTCTCTGGCTGCCCTTAAGATTTTTTCCTTCATTTCAACTTTGGTGAATCTGGCAATTATGTGTCTTGGAGTTGCTCTTCTCGAGGAGTATCTTTGTGGCGTTCTCTGTATTTCCTGGATTTGAATGTTGGCCTGCCCTACTAGGTTGGGGAAGTTCTCCTGGATGATATCCTGAAGACTGTTTTCCAACTTGGTTCCATTTTCCCCCTCACTTTCAGGCACCCCAATCAGACGTAGGTTTGGTCTTTTTACATAATCCCATACTTCTTGCAGGCTTTGTTCATTTCTTTTTCTTCTTTTTTCTTTTGGTTTCTCTTCTCGCTTCATTTCATTCATTTGATCCTCAATCGCTGATACTCTTTCTTCCAGTTGATCGAGTCGGTTACTGAAGCTTGTGCATTTGTCACGTATTTCTCGTGTCATGGTTTTCATCTCTTTCATTTCGTTTATGACCTTCTCTGCATTAATTACTCTAGCCGTCAATTCTTCCACTTTTTTTTCAAGATTTTTAGTTTCTTTGCGCTGGGTACGTAGTTCCTCCTTTAGCTCTGAGAAATTTGTTGGACTGAAGCCTTCTTCTCTCATCTCGTCAAAGTCATTCTCCGTCCAGCTTTGATCCGTTGCTGGCGATGAGCTGCGCTCCTTTGCCGGGGGAGATGTGCTCTTATTTTTTGAATTTCCAGCTTTTCTGCCCTGCTTTTTCCCCATCTTTGTGGTTTTATCTGCCTCTGGTCTTTGATGCTGGTGATGTACTGATGGGGTTTTGGTGTAGGTGTCCTTCCTGTTTGATAGTTTTCCTTCTAACAGTCAGGACCCTCAGCTGTAGGTCTGTTGGAGATTGCTTGAGGTCCACTCCAGACCCTGTTTGCCTGAGTATCAGCAGCAGAGGCTGCAGAAGATAGAATATTTCTGAACAGCGAGTGTACCTGTCTGATTCTTGCTTTGGAAGCTTCCTCTCAGGGGTGTACTCCACCCTGTGAGGTGTGGGGTGTCAGACTGCCCCTAGTGGGGGATGTCTCCCAGTTAGGCTACTCAGGGGTCAGGGACCCACTTGAGCAGGCAGTCTGTCCGTTCTCAGATCTCAGCCTCCGTGTTGGGAGATCCACTGCTCTCTTCAAAGCTGTCAGACAGAGTCGTTTGCGTCTGCAGAGGTTTCTGCTGCTTTGTTGTTGTTGTTGTTGTTGTGTAGCTGTGCCCTGTCCCCAGAGGTGGAGTCTACAGAGACAGGCAGGTTTCCTTGAGCTGCTGTGAGCTCCACCCAGTTGGAGCTTCCCAGCAGCTTTGTTTACCTACTTAAGCCTCAGCAATGGCGGGTGCCCCTCCCCCAGCCTCGCTGCTGCCTTGCCGGTAGATCACAGACTGCTGTGCTAGCAATGAGGGAGGCTCCGTGGGCGTGGGACCCTCCCGGCCAGGTGTGGGATATGATCTCCTGGTGTGCCTGTTTGCTTAAAGCGCAATATTGGGGTGGGAGTTACCCGATTTTCCAGGTGTTGTGTGTCTCAGTTCCCCTGGCTAGGAAAAGGGATTCCCTTCCCCCTTGCGCTTCCCAGGTGAGGCAATGCCTCGCCCTGCTTCAGCTCTCGCTGGTCGGGCTGCAGCAGCTGACCAGCACCGATCGTCTGGCACTCCCCAGTGAGATGAATCCAGTACCTCAGTTGAAAATGCAGAAATCACCGGTCTTCTGTGTCACTCACGCTGGGAGTTGGAGACTGGAGCTGTTCCTATTCGGCCATCTTGCTCCGCCCCTCACAATTGTGTTCTTGACACAAGGCATCCCTAGGCAAGGATGGTCCAACCTCAATACTGTTTCTTTACATCCCTGTTTCAACTGCATCCATGGTCTCTTATGTTGTTTATCTATGTCACTTGCAAAAAAACTAGGCTTGAATACAGTTTTTTTAAAGTGATGCTTTTAAATGTAAGCAGTAATCAACTTATGAAGTAACAATGAGCATCTATAGTAAGCAAATAAACATCCACACCTAAATATACATACGAATAAACAAAATGCAAATGTGTGTCTTTCTTTCTGCCAATCCTTTGAGTTCCATATTTGTTGTCGTGTAGTTAATAAAGTCATTGACTTTCCCCACAGTCTACTACTCTTGCCCTGTTATTCTCATGTGGCATTAGTATTATGAATTAAATTACAATCTAAACTTGGATATTTAATTATAAACCCATTGAGCACAGGAAATGTATCATATCTCAGCACATTCACCACCCCATCTCCTCCAGACTAAGTAGTATCACTCTGCTCATCATAAGCACTAGTAAACATCTGTTTAATATTTATTGAGTATGTGTTGTAAATATCCACTTGTAGGTTAATATTAGATTGACTGCACCATACTCCTCAGAATGTTTGCTATGTTGATTTTTGTTCTTCCAATAATTGTTTTAATCTCTGGCAATACAAACTCATTTAGCACTTGCTTTTATATATTGCATTCATATATACTCCAAAGACAAACAAATACTTTTTCAGAATTACCAGTGATTTATTCTTATCCTTAAAATTGACTGTTTTAGCAGAAATGTCATCAGTTGGCCTGTTTTGTTTGGAAGATATTCAGCTAAACTTTTTATCTTTGTTGGCTAATGACACTTTATTTTTTAAGTCAGTTGCCATGATTTTAATGAAATGAGCCCTTCTTGTAAAACCTAGAATCCTCATCCTGCTCATATAATGGATGGAACACAAGCAAATGAGCAAATGGTGCTTTGGCTCCATAGACTTGCCATTTGCTGGGGGAAATTCAGTTGTTGTAGGAGAGAATTCTTTATGGTATGTGTTCTGAGCTGACTGAGAACATGAAAGAGATGGGTCTCGAAGCTGCTAACTGCAAGGCATCTGGTCAGTGACCTTCATGTTCAGTTCAAATTTTGCCTCCCCACCAAGTCCCTCTCCACCCCTTGGGCTTCCAGACCCCAGCACGAGGGGTCAGAAACCCAAGAAATATGAAAACATTCTTTGTCAGTTGAAAGAACTGCATAATAGTTGGGGTCATATGGGGCAAAAAACTGGGTATGCAGTTTGGTTTATAACTGTGAAATCCGGCAAACTACAATAAATTAGACATTGCAACACCAACATCCTATTTCTCTCCCTCACATCTCTAGATCTTGAAGAGTTTAACCTCCATGGATTGATAGGATAACAGTCTTGTTTAAACTCATGCCAAGGAAGGTCTGGAAACTGCCCTAGAAACAATGGTCATGTAGATGAACTTTGTACTTCTGGTGGCCACATTTTTTATACCATGTACCCTGAGCAATTTTCCCTATTTCCAACCTCCACTTTCCTCCCTATTTCCAACACCCAGTTCCAGCTTTTAGGAAAAGTACATAGTGCAACAAATTTAAGCAAACACATTGCTTTTCCCAGGGATATAAACATTTCAGATCATCTCTAATTTCTCTTCAGTTGGTAGGATTTTCATTACCAACAAGCAAAAGGGGGATATTGGGAGGTCAAGAGATCTTCATAGTAATCCTGATTGCTCTCCTGCAGTCTTCACAGAACAACCAAAGTGATTTTTTTAAAAGAACTTAAAGCAGATCATGCCTCTTTTCTAGTGACTGCTTTTCTCAATCCAAACAAAATCCAAAGTCCTACAAAGCCCTGCTTGATCTGACTCTCTCTGACATCATCTCCCATGGTTTCCTCTGCTCCAGGCACTTTCTCATCTCCCACAATTCCCCTGCTCGGGCACCATTGCCTCCCACAATTCCCTCTGCTCCAGGTGTCTTATCTCCCACAATTCCCTCTGCTCAGGCAGCTCGTCTTCCACAATTCTCTCTGCCCCAGGCATCTTATCTCCCACAATTCCCTCTGCTCAGGCACCTCATCTCCCACAATTCCCTCTGCCCCAGGCATCTTATCTCCCACAATTCCCTCTGCTCAGGTGCCTCATCTCCCACAATTCTCTCCGCTTCAGGCATCATATCTCCCCCAATTCCCCTGCTCAGGTACCTCACCTCCCACAATTCCTCTGCTTCAGGCACATTGGCCTCCTCAAGCATGCCAAGTACCACCTCCCACAGGGCCTTTGCACTGATGACACCCATCCCCTCATATTTGCACTGCTCATTCCCTCACTTTTCTCAAGTCTCTTCTCAAAGGTCTCCTCTGGCCACTGTCTCCAAATTAGCACCCCCAACTCTGTCCCTCTCTGTCCCCTTAAGGTGCTCTAGTCATTTTTTCATAGCATTTGTCTCCATTTGACATAGCATATATTTATTTGTTTATTGTCCGTATACTCCCACTAGACTCTACACTCCATGAATCTTCTATGTGTTGACACTGCTGCATTCTCAGTACCTAGAACAGTGCCTGGCACTTAAATGATGCTTAATAAATAACCTGTTGATGAAAAAAATCTGGAATCATTCCACATCAACAGTTACCTGTTAATTGAAAAATCACAAATGTATACATTTGGAAAGGAGTCTTTATTTCTTATAAAAGGTTACAGCCTGCAGAGTGACCATCCAGACAGGCTGAGAAGCACAACCTCTGGCAGAGGCTGAAAAGTGGGCACTTCAAGGGAAAGGAAGATGGAACAGGAATTTATGCTGAACTTGTTGGCCAAATATACATATTCAACAAGTTACAAGGGGAGCTATGAACATTTATGAAGAGGGACTTAATGTATGCATACTAAATAAACATGGAAGAGGGACTTAATGTATGCATACTAAATAAACATGGATGTTACATGTGACCCATATTCACTTTAGGGTGAGACCTAACATTTATATGTACTGAAGTTAGGCCCCATACATCAAAAGGTGAAGCAGGGACAGGAATGCATGGAAGTGTGCAGCTTCAGTAAATCGTCCAGAACCAGTCCATGGTTGATAGTCTCTTACCAGGAGAATGATGCTGAAATCAATCTTTTATCCAATCAAAGATGTAATTGTGGCTGGTGGAATGTGGGTCAGTCAGCATCTGGTGGTGGGTGAACTGCAGTTGTTTCAACATTGCTCATCTTGAGACTACGGCTTGCTTAGCTGCTAGAGAAAAAGAAAAACTTTGTGGCAGTTAGGACATAGTTTATTCTTTAAATGCAGAGGTTTGTGACTTAACCCTTGCCTGGCATGGCCTTGGGTCTTGTTTATAATTAGATATTTTATTGCCACAGTATCAGTCGTATGATCTCTATTTTAATATTGATTCTGTTCAATTTTGTCTAAACAGCAAAAGGAAAGGGAATATAATGAGGTGTGTACCACCTCTCATCCCATCATGGCTGCGACTCAGTTTTTAAGATTTCTCTGGGGTCCCCTTAGCCAAGAAAGAGTCTGTACAGTTGGTTGGGAGGGGAGTGGGGATAAGACTTTCCTTTTAGTTCTCACACCTTATTCACTACCTGTGTGGTTATGTTCAGAAATAAAAATAAGTTTAGTAAGATTTCTTCGCTGTTATAGCCATCAGACACCATATAATAAGGTGAATAATAATCTGTTCAGTTTATGAAATGCCCTTCACACACACTATTGTTTAATCCTCATCTTCTGTAATGCCCATTTTACAGATGGAAAATGCACTGAGAGGGTTCATTAGCCTCCCCAGTCACAGCTCTGGACCAAGCCGACCTGGGTTCGAATGATTGTTCTGCATACTGACAGCTATGTAGCCTAGGGCTAGTTACTTAAGTTACCTGAGCCTCAGTTTTCCCATATATAAAATGGACATAACCCTTAAAGCTGATAGGAGAGCAAATAGAAACTGCTCTAGACTTGTAAGCAGTGGGATCTTAATGGAGGCAATTGTGTACACAGGGAAGCGAATGACTAAGAAGCCAAACAGGCAACCTGGTGAGGCAACCCAGGAATTAGGAACAGTAGAAAACTGCCACCACACCAGGAGCTGGAGGCACATGGAGGAGGAGGTCCTGTCAGAACCCAGAAGGCATCAGCAGGTGCTGGAGCCATGGAGGCGACTCAGACTCTCACCTCAAGACAGAGAGCGCACAGGAGACACACCCTGACATCTCCCCTCTTCCTGCTCCCAATCCCCTCTTTGGCCAAACCTACCTGGAAGTCAGAAAGCAGAGGAGCCTCGGAACATGGCTTCCTGTGGAACCTGACAGAGGGTTCTAGGAGTGCAGGCAATAGGTCTGAGAGCAGCCAGTCAGTCAATAGGTGGAGTCGCCGAGACAGACTATAAGTGGTTGTTATTCCCGAATGGACAACAGGAAACACAAGTCCAAATTCTCTGACTCCTGTTCCTCCTGGTCCTTAGAAATTGAATCCGCAACAATAGTGAACAAATCTGCAGTGTAATGTTACGCTCTGTAACCAACTTTGTCTACATTGTAGAACATTTTCTGCTGGTTATTTTTTCTTAAAGACTAAAAATATCCTATCTTCTCTTAAACAAGGCAATACACGTGTGGGTTAGGGAATTTCCAGAAAACTAGCTTCCTGGGGTAAATTTGTATTGCAGTTAACAACACCAGGTCTTAACTTTTGGAGCAAACTCCTCATAAAGCAGCACGTTCACCCATGTTTGAAGCTTAGTCTGGAATCTTTCAGTTAGAGGGAATGACTGTTTGGTTCATGGCTGCATTTCACTTAAAACGGTGCCTGGGGCCAGGCACAGTGGCTCACACCTGTAACTCCAGTACATTGGGAGGCCAAGGTGGGTGGATCACTTGAGGTCAGGAGTTTGAAACCAGCCTGGTTAACATGGCAAAACTCTGTATCTACTAAAAATTCAAAAAATAGCAGATGTGGTGGCACCTGTAGTCCCAGCTACTTGGGAGGCTGAGGCAGGAGAATCGCTTGAACCTGGAAGGCAGAGGTTACAATGAGCCAAGATTGTGCCCCTGCACTCCAGCCTGAGCAATAGAGCAAGACTCTGTCTCAAGACAAAACAAAACAAAACAAAAACAAAAACAAACAAACAAACAAGCAGTGCCTGGCACCTTGTAGGCAATGAAAAACTCTTTGAAGAATGAACAAAACCTGGGGTCGCCTATGGCTCTGCCCCCTTACTCAATGCCAACATCAAATGCCTACTGCCTCTATTTCCTGCTTCCGCCGGCACACCTCCAGTTACCTTCCCCTGAGAGTCAGTCAAGGACACCATCATGCCTCCCTTGAGCACTTCAGCACTCTCTGACTGGTTTCCTTGCTCTACTCTTGTTCCTCTCAAACCATTTTCCATCTTGCAGACAGACTGATCTTTCTAAAATGCAATCTCATTAGACCTCTTAAACTTTTCAATGGCTCCTGCCCCATCTCCTTCCCCTCCTTAGGACATATTCTAAATACCTTTGCACAGCATTGGAGGTCCCTATGCTTTTTACCCTGCCTGGGTCAACTGCTTCTTCTGCCACAGGTATCCTGCCATTCCCTTTATGCACTGTCCCTTCCTTATTCCCTCAGCTGGTTATTCCCCCAGCTGTGAAGACTCTTCCCCACCTTGTCCAAATGGATTTGGGATACAAATGATTGTATCCCAAAACCACATTCTCTAAGGAATCTTCTTCAACTTCCACAGACACTGTTAGCCACTTCTTCCTCTAGGTTTCCACACTGTGTTCCTCATGGCCAGTAATCCCAGGAAAAGGCTGGCATGCTGTAGGAACATTTAAAATGGATACACATTTCATTGCGGGGGCTTCATAGTCCTCTTTCACAGAAATAAGCCATTCTTAGGGAGAAATTCTGCCATCTCAATGCTGTCCATATTTTCTCTGAATTTCATGTTATGTTCTTACTTCCTCTGAATGCCACTGGCATCATCCTGAGACACGGTGTCCTCATGTTCACATTCCTGCCTTGGTTAGCCATCTAAATGGTGCACTTCCTAAAGCCCGGGGCCAGGTAGTCAGCATCAGGTGACAACCTGATGATTTCTTTCGGATTCACTCAAAGAGCTTAGCGCAATGCTGGTTTCATGTATATCTCACAAAATTACACCTTACCTTTACTCCAAAAGAGGTTTTAAATGATGTAGGAAGCATTTAAAGAAAAGTGAAATAAAATCGAGGTAGAAAAGACACCTTAACAATACCTAGCTCCCATTTGCCAAATATTTATTGAGCACCTACTATGTTCGAAATATCATGCAAGCTGCTGGGTATACAAAGTTAAACAAAACTCAATCCCTGTCTTCACAAAGCTTCCCCCCAAACCTTCCTGAGTTTGCCTGAACTAGAATAAACATGGCCAGGAAGGTCTCTCTCTTTAGGAAACATCTGGAAATATGTATGCAATCTGTCAGTGGCAACTTAGCAATGGAAAGGGCACATTTCTGCAGTCCTCAAAGAGACGATTTGCTTTTGAATACTTGTGTTTCTCTCTTCTTAGTTGCTATCATCCATGATTTCTGTGCCTTTTTGATTGTTTCTTTTTTGGTGGTGGCATGTTGTTTTTGCAGTTGGTTACCTGGTATTTCTAACAGTTATTCAGGGACTTATTCCCTCTTGGTCTCAGCACACTCCCTTTCCATCCTAAGACGGTTAGCACAAGTTTTGCTTCCTTTTCCAAAGCAACTGTATCCACACTTCCAGCACTGCTACATACATCATGCTGTCACTTTCATACTTCCAGGGCCTATTTGGAAATAGATTGATTATTTTGAACATGAAAGGTGCGCCTTGGGAAAAACAAATGAATCAAATGGAAAAATGAATTAACATCATGAAATTTACCTTCTCGGCTGAAGACATGATATATTCCTGTGTTCCTTAGAGACAATCCTCTTTTAAGAATGAACTCTTAAAGGAAGTCAGCAGGTAGATGGAGTCAGAGCTCAGCTTAAAATATGTTTATATAAGAATGGAAAACACCCTCTGAAGGAAAAAGCTTAGAAATAAAAATGTTTGTTTCTTGTGAGGGGTGCTTGGATTGAACACCTGGATTGCTGCGGGCATCTCATTCCAGAGCTTCTAACATCTCTATGATGACCTTAGTGGGGCTTGACATTTGCAGAGAGCTCAGTTCAGCCCCATTGACATTTATTAGGTACCAACTGGATGCAAAACACTGTGACATTCTATGGGGGCTATACAGACATATTAGACAGTGTCTTCAGTTCAGTTTAACAAGTGGAATAGACATCTAAGTGAATAAGGAGATAAAGGTTTGTTTGGGCTTTTCTGGCAAATAATTGTTATAGAAAAAGGGGTCTCGATGCAGACCCCAAGAGAGGGTTCTTGGATCTCATGCAGGAAGGAATTCAAGGTGAGTCACAGAGTGCAGTGAGAAGAGAGAGTTTATTAAAAGCTACTCCGTTACAAAGTTAGGGTATCCTCAGAAAGCAAGTAGAGGAACGCACTGTTATTGTTTTAAGCTTTTCTTATATAGGGATCTTGTCTACGTAAAGACTAAGCTCAGCTGTGCTTATGTGTGGGTAGGCTGACAACATGACAAAATTTTCTATTTTATTGATTTAAAGAAAACTATCCTTGACATTTTAGTGTGTGAGTACATCAGAGCGTAACTGTAATTATCTCAAAAGTATGTATCGTTATGGATATCGGGACATCTGGACTTTCTGTTGTTGTAGGAGTTTGTCCTTGCAGGCATTACCAAGTTGCTTCCTTAGCTGTCAATGTCTTAGGACCATGGGTTTTGACTGGCAAGGAAAATGCCTTGCTAGTTTTAAGATGAAGTTGATTTAAAAAGGTTGTGACCCTGGCTCTCCTAGGTTCTTGTTTCCCTAACAATATGGCCAGAATTCTTCTTATTACTAAGTATAGCGTATCAGGGGCATAGACTGCAGCCACTGGACTTACAGATGGCATACCCAAAAGAGGAGAGAAGTGGGAGTGTCCTGAGTTACCAGCTTCTTTATTTTGGAGCACGAGAGGGAGCAGTGATTGACAGATGTGTCTACTCAGTCACCCTCCTTGATGGCAAGTATGTTCTTCCAGGTCCTAGGCGTGAGAGAGGTGGAGTCAGAACAGTTCTATTAGGAACAATATTCAACCATACTGACCATACCATACGCTATTTGATGTCCTTTCTAGACTACCTGGGAACCTCATCACCACCTGGGACATTGTATTTTTTAAGTAAAAATATTTCAAAGCCATCAACTAACCTAAAATATTAATTTTTTAAAAGGCAATGAATTCTCTAGTGGGCACTACCAATGCAGGGCTTTGCATGCAATGGGCTGTCTGGTCTGTGGAATGCATTGAAAGGGTGAGGGGACATTTTCCCCAGGGTTACATAGCTCTGAATCTGAGCTGCAGCTAGATTTCTCTTGCCTATCTTGTGAAGGATACTAATATCAAGAAACTGTGCACAAAGCTCAAGCCTAGGTATCTAAGGTTGGAACAGAGTAACATCATAATGGAATTAAAGATTTTCATCTTCTTCCTCCTACATCCAAGCTGGGGGGATTAAGGTAGGTCCGTGTAAGGAGAGTGAGGCCCTCAGTAAAGGGACAATGAGGCATTTGAATATAGGCCTATGGTCCAAGCGACTTTTGCCTTAAAAACGGTAGTTTTGTGACCTCAATAATAATTCACAAATGAAACCAAGCACTTAAACTAAGAGCATATGTTAATTTCTAGATCACTTGGGAAGATGGCACTTATTTTTGATAAGTGTGAAAAATTGCAATTGGTAATTATAATATTTCCTCATGTTTAGCAGTCCAATTTCAAAGGCTGAAATTATTAAAAACAAAATGGGATTCCTTTCTTGGATGCTGTCTTTCCCAATTCTCCTTCTCTTGCCCTAATGTTTTTAACCCAAAGTTGCATGATTTGGGGGAGAAAAGGAGAAAAACACATCTATCCAGGCATTACATCCTTTAGGCAAACACATGCATGGAAGTTCCCTGTATGGAGCCATGTTTCCCATCCAGATTGGGCCAAGGATAGCTGATGGGCAGTCATGGATGTTGATGGATGGGTTTTCCAAGGATAGCTGGATTGTGGTCTCATAACCATGCCGACTTCCGGGGCTGAGAAGGGCTATTTAGTGAAATGAAATACTACTCTGTCACAACTTTCTCGCTCACAGTTCAATCATGGAGAATACTTCCCCAGTGCTGTCATTGAAATCATTACATTCAGAATTAAACATAGTGTAATAGAGCAGTCAACAAGACCCTGAGGTGCTATTGACACATCAGGTTTCACATTCCTAACCAGCTTTCCCATACAGGGATATGAAAAGCCTGCCAGTCAGGATTCTTTTTCCTTCCTTTGGAATTCATCTCACCACTCCCTGTCCCTGACGAGTTTCCATACCCTGTTCCCGGGCCACGTGGCATCAGCGTATCAGCAGGGTCGCTCAGCCTTCACCCTTTGGCATCTTCACTCTTTGGAAGCCTTCCCAACGCAAATCACAAAAAAATGAGTTGGCCCAGAGAGACCCTCGTGCAGGTTCCTCTCCACCTGGTCTTCCTTCTCTTCACTCAGTTGTTACCTCCTTTGATCCTCACTTCTGGCTCACACATCTTTTATCCACCACAGCATAATTTCTCAATGTCCCTTTTCCTCATATTCCTTCAGACTTTCCAGTTTTATTCTTTTCTCACCTCCTTTCATCTCCCTAGATCCCTTTTGCCATTCTCCACCTTCCTTCACTGAGGCAGCACGACATAGGGCAAAGAGAACAGGCTTCCCTGTCCCCAGTTCTGTCTCCACCTCTGCCTAGTTACATGATGTGCAGACATGACACCCTCACCAAGCCTCAGTTTCCCATCTGTAAAAATTTCCTCACAGAGGTTTTGTAAGGACCCTAAGAAACAAAACTTAATTCCTGTCACTGTATTTCCATCACTATGTGAACTGCCTTGGCGACTCTAAACAACTTTTGCAATCTTAAAATTGTACATTTTAGCTATGAGTTGTAAAATCAGTAAAAAGCTACAAACTTCCTATGTTTTCAACACCCCCTGAGACTGTGGGGAATTTAACTAGGATACTTTAAGGAAACTAAAGGTTGACCTACTAGTAGTATAGATGTTTGCGAATAGTTTAGAAACAGGTTTCTCCTTGGAAGGAGAAACTAGGTGATGGTATTTTCTTCTTAGGCTCAAGTGTTAGACACCAAGAGTCTATAATGAATCACGCCTTAAATAAATAAAATGTGAAATCCTCTTAGGCAGATGTTGGCAATTGTTCACTGTAAGGGCCAGCTACTGTGTTAGGCGTTGCAGACCATATGGACTTTGTCACAACTATTCAACTCTGCTCTTACAAGAGCAGAGTTGTATTGTAGCACAATAATACACAAGCAAATCAACATAAATGTGTTCCAATAAAACTTTATATAAACAGTAGGTAAGCTACATTTGGCCTCAGACTATAGTTTTCTAACCATTGCTCTAAGGGATGAATGGAGAATACAGTGATCATTAATGACTCAGAAAATCAGAAATTATGATTGAATGGGAGGTTTCAGGTGACTCTGTGATGATTCTGGAATTATTAAGGCTTTTTGGTTACTAATGGATGATGACACTTTTTTTTTTTCACTTCTACAAGTTCTCCTGATGGAAAAATCAGTCAGCTCAAGGTTTTTTAATCTGGGATAAACTGGCCTTTGAAATAGTTTTGGACTTCGGTAGGTCTGTTGGCAGTTGGTAAATCCATCCTAATTTCCCATGATGGAGCAGAGACGGATCACTTAGAGGAATCAGAAAGCCCAGGACAATAGGGAAGTAACAACAACTGCCACTTACTGAGCTGCCCTCCCTACCACAAACTATGACCACCATGATCTCCATTTTATAGAAGAAGCAAAGTTTTAGTTGACAGGAGATGAGTGCTTTGCCTGAGATCACACAGAAGTGTTAGAGCCAGCTGTATTTCTTTCCCCTTAGCCACAACATCTCAATCAACACAAGTAACCTACTTTCCTTGGGACATTCACCTTTCTTCAGATTCAGAACCAGAGAGGAAAAAAAAATCACCCCTTCTTCCTCCTGCCTTTACTTTCTAGTAGAAGTTATACTTTAAAAAAAAAAAAAAAAAGTGGCTGGGCATGGTAGCTCATACCTGTAATCCCAGCACTATGGGAGGCCAAAGCGGGTGGATCACCCGAAGTCAGGAGCTCGAGACTAGCCTGCCCAACATGGCAAAACCTCGTATCTACTAAAAATACAAAAAATTAGCCGGACGTGGTGGTGGGTGCCTGTAATTCCAGCTACTTGGGAGGCTGAGGCAGGAAAATTGCTTGAACCCAGGAGGCAGAGGTTGCAGTGAGCTGAGATTGTGCCACTGCACTCCAGCCTGGGTGGCAAGAGTGAAACTCCGTCTCAAAAAAAGAAAAAAAAGATCAGTGCCCCCTCAGCCAGCCCCTACTGTGTGCTAAGCATAAAGCTTTCATTATATGATAAAATCTACTGTTTTTTTATTTCCCAAACTAAACTGCAAAGACAAGAAAATGGAAGCTAAGACAATTAAGTGATTTGCCTGAAGTTGCACTAGTAGTTAATTGTGGAGTCAGAATTTGACGTAGTTCTCATCAACTCCAAAACATTTTCAACTCATACAGCTGCCATAGAGTTTAGTGTTAAACACTCTGACTCTCAAGCCAGATGGTCTGGGTTCAAATCTGAACTCCACTATTTGCTAGCTGCATCACCCTGGGTAAGTTGCTTAACGACTCTATCTTAGTTTCCTGATTTGTCAAATTAGGATGATGATAATGGTTTACTTCTCATCATTTGTTACAGGGAATAAAGGGGTGATAAGAACATGGTAAACCACATGCTTTGGCTTTTTCTGTGGAATATCAGCTCTATGAGCACAGAAGTTATTGTCTGTTTTCTTCACTGTTGTATCCCTAGCACTTAGGATAATGTCTAGCACATAGTAGACAATATCAATATACGAATGAAAAATGTCAGAAGTAGTCTTTAAATTAGGTTATGACTGGATTCAAAGTCAGCATGAAAAGCATAGCTTTCCTTTTGCTTTACTATTTTTGTATAACTTGGATTTGATAGGTAAAATTTAATATGAGTCTTTGAAGTCTTAATTTAAAGTGTAACAGTGGAAACTAGTGATTGTCTTCTTTCTTTCCATGTTCCCAACAAAACTAGAAGTTAGTACAAAGGTGAAGCTTTTAAAACAAAAGTGGAAGTTAGCACAAAGGTGAAGCTGAGGTTGAGCACATAGCAGGTACAAAGAGTGCTTTCAGATGTACTTCTCTAGTTCTTTCCTATTCCCCAAAGTGCATCCTTACATAATTAGCTTTAAAATTCCTTTCATCCCTTTTTCTAAAAAAAATCTGTCATTTAAACACGTAGATTTTTATCTCCGTAAGTTTATTTTTACTAAACTTGCATCTTTTTAAATACTGTGTATTCTAAATCTAAATCAGTATTTACTGATGACAGCTGCTGGGAACCACTGTAATAAATGAATTATGGGTTCCATTTACCTGGCAAGATTGCCTTTCATGTCTACACATCAACAGTGAAAGGGGTTCCAGAGAACAACAAAGCCTCTGGGAGAAAAGGCAAGCTCATCCCAAGACAGTATGCACAAAGAGGGAGCAGAAACAGGAGATGGGTGCCTCTGGAACAAACATGCTTATGCAGGTGGGTTTATGGAGGGGCTCCTGAGAGTCTGCGTCCCATGTGTCTTCAAGAGCATTACTTAGATGCCATGGCACCTAGGCAGAAAACAGTGTTCAGATCTGTGCTAGATTTAAAAGTATATGTAATATTCATTCTGAGTGGTATACCCAATATCCCTAATAGCAGAGTGTTGAAGTTCTCATCTTTCTCACTGGTTTGCACTGTGTAAATTATTATTTTCATTAAGATTAAGCATCCTCACAAAACTGCACAGCAGTAACATATGGAACCACCTCCTTGGAAAGTTCTCTCTCTAACAGTATGCCTACCAAAGACTCTTTTTTTGTTGTTTTGTTTTGTTTTTTATTTTTTTTTAATGGGCTTACTGTACAATCTTGTTGAAAAAAATTCTCATATATGTTTCAAATTGTTCTAGAATGACTTAAAATATTTCTAATGAGACAGTATATAATTTTCTTTTATGATTTAAACCAATAATATAGGACAAAGATGATAATTCACTTTTTCTTTGCCACATAGGATACAATTCAGTATTCCTGGGAAATCTAATCTATTTTTTTTAATTTTTTATTATTATTATACTTTAAGTTCTAGGGTACATGTGCATAATGTGCAGGTTTGTTACATATGTATACTTGTGCCATGTTGGTGTGCTGCACCCATCAACTCGTCAGCACCCATCAACTCGTCATTTACATCAGAAGACATTCATACAGCCAACAGACACATGAAAAAATGCTCATCATCACTGGTCATCAGAGAAATGCAAATCAAAACCACAATGAGATACCATCTCACACCAGTTAGAATGGCCATCATTAAAAAGTCAGGAAACAACAGGTGCTGGAGAGGATGTGGAGAAATAGGAACACTTTTACACTGTTGGTGGGATTGTAAACTAGTTCAACCATTATGGAAAACAGTATGGTGATTCCTCAAGGATCTAGAACTAGATGTACCATATGACCCAGCCATCCCATTACTGGGTATATACCCAAAGGATTATAAATCATGCTACTATAAAGACACATGCACACGTATGTTTATTGTGGCACTATTCACAATAGCAAAGACTTGGAATCAACCCAAATGTCCATCAGTGACAGACTGGATTAAGAAAATGTGGCACATATACACCATGGAATACTATACAGCCACAAAAAAGGATGAGTTTGTGTCCTTTGTAGGGACATGGATGCAGCTGGAAACCATCATTCTTAGCAAACTATCGCAAGAACAGAAAACCAAACGCCGCATGTTCTCACTCATAGGTGGGAACTGAACAATGAGATCACTTGGACTCGGGAAGGGGAACATCACACACCGGGGCCTATCATGGGGATGGGGGAAGGGGGAGGGATTGCATTGGGAGTTATACCTGATGCAAAGACTCTTTTAAAGATCTTTGAAATTAGTAATTAGGGAGGCTAAAATGGAGCATTGTTTGCTTGTCTTAATGTGGAATCCTCTACATGCTTTATAGAAAACAAATGA
The DNA here is from genome assembly GCF_003255815.1 of Theropithecus gelada. NCBI lineage: Eukaryota > Metazoa > Chordata > Mammalia > Primates > Cercopithecidae > Theropithecus > Theropithecus gelada. Next base: position 9,058,265 of record NC_037671.1, on the reverse strand, counting down.
AGTAAGTTTTGCTCTTGAAGGTTCTTCTGCTTACAGTCAAAGTAATTTGCGGACTTGCCTGATTTGTATGTTTCTTCAAGTCAAGATTAATTCTAATGGATTACTCCTGTCCCTTCAGCTATAAGATAAGAGAGGGAGAACAAAAGTGGCTTGTGAAATCAACCTAACGCAGTATCTCTTCTCTCTTCTCTCTTCTCATAGGTCGCTACCCACAGGAGAACAAGGGAACCTACATCCCAGTGCCTATAGTCTCAGAGTTACAAAGTGGAAAGTGGGGGGCCAAGATTGTCATGAGAGAGGACAGGTCTGTGCGGCTGTCCATCCAGTCTTCCCCCAAATGTATTGTGGGGAAATTCCGCATGTATGTTGCTGTCTGGACCCCCTATGGCATAATTAGAACCAGTCGAAACCCAGAAACAGACACGTACATTCTCTTCAATCCTTGGTGTGAAGGTAAGAGGCAGGCATTTAGTTTTCTCATTTAAAAATTCACCTGTTTGGCAGAGTGCCGTGGCACATGTCTATACTCCCAGCTGTTTGGGAGGCCAAGATGGGAGGATCGCTTGAGGCTGGGAGTTGGAGACCTAGTCTCTAAAAAATAAAAATTAAAAATTAGTTGGGTATGGTGATGCACACCTGTACTCCCAGCTACTTGGGAGGCTGAAGTGGGAGAATTGCTTGGGTTCAGGAGTTGAAGATTACAGTGAGCAATGATCGTGCCACTGCACTCCAGCCTGGGCAACAGAGCAAGACTCCGTCTTTGGAAAAAAGAAAAAAAAAAAGTCATGTATTTCCAATACATCTCTTTTTGGAGGGGTAGTAAGATTATTCTAAATACATATACCTCTCCGACATATACCATTTTTAATGATTGAAAGAGAAAGATAGAAAATTCATCCTCCGTGTATATGAGGATAAAACCTCTGTATGTGAAGTCAATACTGCTATACATTTATTTCGGGATTAATTGGAGATTGTCTAAAGTTGCACAATTAGTTATTTGTGGAGCTATTTAATTGCAGTTTTGTAATTAAAAGTAATTGCAAAAATCGCAATTACTTTTGCACCTACCTAATATATGTTGACAGTATAACCTCTGTACACTATTACTCTGTAAACAAATTGGTTTACAAAAGTATTAGAATCTGACTCTGACTTCAGAAAAATAAAATGAAGTCGACGCTGTTCATAGTGGAACTAACCTCTCTATCCCCCTACTTTAAGAACAACTAACCTCTCTATCCCCCTACTTTAAGAACAGAAAGTCTGTATATATAAAGGATTCCACAAGCTTGTTTATGTGCATAGTGGGTGCAAATTTTGCAAACCATAACTCTGGATGTGCAAAGATGTAGCTGTACTTTAATATAATATAACTTGATCTCTAGTGCTATTTTCGGTCTTCCTTTCTGTCTGCGGCAGAAGCTTAATCTAGTTATATTCAAATAAAACTCAGTCAAGTTCAATGATTTCTCTATCAATTCTGTTTTGTGCCTCAGTCACACACAGGACTTTCTCCTCATCTTCATCTCTGCCCTTTCATACCTCTCCCCCGCTCCCATACTTGGTACAAAGCTGTTTTAAGTTCCAGAGGCAGATGCAGATGTTGCAGCAGCATCGATATGCTGCAAGACCATTTCTAGGTCCTAGGAAATAAGGCAGTGAAAGATATGAAAGCTCACATGGGGCAGGAGACTTCCCATGGCACCCTACCCTGTATGCATTGCTCTCTAACATCATCCAAAACGAGCCCATATTATTGCTGATTTTGAATGATCCTTGTATGTGAAAGTTGCATTTGAATCAGAGTTAATCTGTCCTAGATATAGATAAATGGACAACAATATTTGCTACTCATCTAGAACATACACCTTGGTCCTACTGACCTTTTCTTTGTTTTATATTTATATTTATTTACTTTTTGTAGAGACATGGTCTCACCATGTTGTCCAGGCTGGTCTTGAACTCCTGGGCTCAAGCAGTGATCCTGCCTAGTGTGGGCAAAAGGTGCCAAGCTATTCCTGCACTCCCTATACATCCATTCTCATAATCTTGTACCCAACACTCCTATCTATGAGACAGATATTCAAGGTAAATGGTAACAGGAAATATTAACTGGGCCATGTGCAGTTCAAAAAATGAACTCTTGAGAGTAATCTTAAAACCAGATGTAAGGCGTTTTGCAACTGGTTGATGGAGTGATATTTACAGAGATGAAAAATACTGAGAGGATCAGAGTTACAGATATATAAATTAAGATTTTGAATATGTTAAGTTGGAGATAACCATAGATAGACAAGCAGAAATGACAAGTAGGTATGTGAATCTGGAGAGGAAAATCAGAGATGTGTATTTGGGAGTTATCTGTACCTAGGGAGAAAATATAGATAAAGAAGGAAATAAGATATAGTATCTAGCCTTCAGAAACATCATCATTTAGGAGTCCAGTAGAGAAGAAGTCAGCAAAAGAGAATGAGACGGAAGAGTATGTAGGAAGCAGCCTATTCTAAGAAAATTATATTTAAAAATTCATACTTATCAATCAGGAGTTTGTTATTGACTTTCATTTTATTACAAAAAGAAAATCATAGGCTTCATATAACTTCTCAGAACTCTAGGAAATTTTGGAATGCTATAATTTACCCAGACTTTGGTTTGTTTGCAGCTTTTCTGGATTATATCATGTGTGTAAAATGGGATATATGTCTGCATGCATTTCAACTTATGTGGCCACTCTTCTTCAGGGGAAAATGGTTAGTTATGTTGCTTGACGTATTAACTTTCAGGATAACTATTCAGGAGGCGGACAGTCTAATAACCTTCTAATTGCTGCCTTGATCTTCAGCTGTATACATGATGAGCAGCTTCCAGATACCTGTGTTCTGAAAGAGTCCCTTAGTTCTAGAGGCATTCTTGTCCTAGAGGCTGTACAGGGACTTCCCCTAGGTTATCAGTGCATGGAAAGGATCGGAGGAAGGTAGAACAAAAACCAGAGACCAATCTGGAAGCTGTGGTCTAGGACAAAGATGATGATAAACTAAACTATGGTGGTACCAGTGGAGAAGAGAAGGGGTTATATTGGAGATCTATTTTTTGTATTTAGAACAGAAATTGCAGAGGGATTGAAGATGAGAAGTAAAGAAATGGGAGAACTCAAGAATAACTCTAGATTTCTTGTTAGGCCAGTTGGGTTGATGGCGGTGCCATTTTCAGAGCTAGGAAAACTGTGGGAAGTGGAGGGGAAGCACAAGGGGTGAAGCTAAGAGTTACATTCAGAAATGTTAATTTGGTGATGTCTATGAGACATGCAAATGAAAACATCAAGTAAGCACTTGAATAAAGTGAATCTAGAACTCAAAGGAGATGGCTGAGCTAGACACATAAACATGGGCACGGTTAGGAGCAATAATGGACACAAACGATTCAGGGTCATTAACAAGTAAGAGTCGAGACAAAGGAGAAGTCAACAAACGAGGCTGAGCAGGAGCAGTCAGTGGGGCACAAGGAGATCAAAAGAGCCCAGAGCCAGACACATCGATAGATTCAAGACAGCAGTTAACTGTGTTGAATGCTATGATTAGCTGAATAGGATAGGGGAGGAAAGTGGCCATATAGTGTGGAAATATGGATGTCTTCGATGATCTTGAAAAGGACTGTTTCACTAAAATGATGGGGACAGAGGCCAGGAAGATGGTCACGGGCTGCACTGTAAACTGGTGGCATGAAAGTAGAGACGGCAGGAGATGGTACCTTTCTCAAGACTTTCTGCAGCACCTAGATGTTGACGTGAAGCTCAAAGGAGAATTTTTTAAAGACAAGAGAGAGTGGGTGTTATTTTATCGTGACGGAGAGGAACCAAGAAAGAGAGTTTGCAGTCCAGAGAGAGGACAGTGGTTCACAACCTTGGCTGGACGTTGCAATCATCTGGGAAGCTTTGAAACTACAGATGCCTCAGTCCCCCATGCAGGCATTCTGATGTAATTGCTCTGGACTGCAGCCTGGGCTTCAGGGTTTTTAAAAGCTCTGGAGGTGATTATTGGAGCCAAGGTTGAGAAGTTTTAGGAGTGAAATCCTTGAGTGGTTGGAATCCAGGGAACAGGTGAAGAGCCTGTGATGGGCGGGGCTATCTACCCTCCCCAGAGACAGGAGTAAAAGAGAAGAAGAGGGGTGCAGATTTTCTAGTTTAATGGAAGGAGAATGAGGTTGTTACCATTTCGTGACTTTTTTTTTTTTTGGTCAGTGAAGTGTAAAGCAAAGTCATGTGTTGAGAAGCAGCAGTAAGGAAGGGCATGAGAGGCTTGATAAGGAAGATGTGAGCTAGTCATCTGGAAGGTGGAAGGTGAACTTATTACAGGCACATGCCGGGAGGGTCCTTCCTGCTTCCAGAACACAGGGCAAACTAGCACAATCCTCTTCATTACTTGACCTGTGGAGGCCCAAACATCTCTGGAAATTCTTTAGGGATTTCTGACCTTATGGCTGCCTCTGCCTCTAGGAATCCTACTTCCCCCTGTGCTGCTGCAAGTGAGAAACTTGACCTTCACCTCAGTTTCAATGTTGGCAACAACAAAAACAGTCACACACAACATCTGTGAATGCCCAGACCTTAATTGCAGTTTGGGACGGAGAGTAAGAGGAGGAAGGATGCATTCTGTGGTCACCACGCTTAGAGCACATCAGAATCACCTGGAGGGCTTGTTCAGCCATCTCTGTGCAGCACCCTCAGATTGAATAGGTCTGAGGTCTGGCCTGATAATTTGCATTTCTAACCAGTTCCTAGGGGATGCTGTTGCTGCTGGTCAGGGTTAACACTTAGAGGACCACTGGTTTCATGATAATCACAAAACAATAAAGCTGGGCATGGTCCCCAGGGTAGCCTGCAGTCCCAGCTACTTGGGAAGCTGAGGCAGAAGGTTTGCTTGAGCCCAGGAGTTCAAGGCAGCCTGGCCAGCCTGTCTCTCAGAGGAAAGAAAAACAACAAGCAATAATTTAAAAACTCAGGAGGCAGGGCCGGGTGCGGTGGCTCACACCTGTAATCCTAGCACTTTGGGAGACCGCGGCGGGCTGATCGTGAGGTCAGGAGTTCGAGACCAGCCTGACCAACATAGTGAAACCCCGTCTCTACTAAAAATACAAAAATTAGCTGGGCATGGTGGCCTGTGCCTATAATCTCAGCTACTCAAGAGGTTGAGGCAGGAGAACTGCTTGAACCCGGGAGGTGGAGGTTGCAGTGAGCCGAGATCACACCACTGCACTCCGGCCTGGGCGACAGAGTGAGACTCAGTCTCAAAAAACAAAAACAAAAACAAAACAAACAAACAAACACCTCAGGAGAGTATAATTTACTCTTCTTAAAATTTCACTGGCTCTACCCTGAACCTAATTCCAGTCTGTCTCCTCCTTACCACCCCTTCTCTCTCTCCTGCTGTTCTCTTTTATTCTCTGAACTTTTCTCTCCCATTCTGTCCCAGGAACAGATTCTCCTTCCTTAATGCAGAGGGATCCAGTGAGCTTTATTATTTTGTCGCTTGGTCTCTTCCAACAACCATGCTTTTGGGCACTGAATACCTTTTTTTAAAAAATGAAGTGAGAGAAAGAGGTCATCTCCCCACTTTACTCATTGTGTGGTTTTCCCAGCCTAGCACGCAAAGCATAACTCAAAAATGGGATGATATGATGAACCTCCCCCGCCCCACACACACACATGCAAGCACAGACACTGTAGCCCAGCAATCACCTGCAGTTTTATGCTTGTGTGTGTTAATGCATAACAAAGGACTCAGCGGTATGGCCTGGTAATTGGAAAGTAGGTCAAAAGAGAGGGGTGAGACTGTTGCCCAAGTGAAAAAGATAGCAGAAGATGAGAAGGAAAACGGTTTCCAGAAATTGTCAAAAGAGAGCCAGGTGAACAAGATTCTGGTCCGAGGTGGCACGGGACACTGGGCTGAAAATCACAGCGGCACGCACAGCACTTATTGATAGGAGAATGCTCAGCTGTGCTCCTGAGGGCCCTTCAGCCTTCTTTGCATTCATAGGCAATTTATCCTCCTTAATCACTAAATTATTAATGGGGATCAATAGCGATGCCACACCAGTGAAGGCAGGGGTTCATGCAGGGAGAATAATTGCTTAGTTTTTAGTTTAGTCGTGCTAACCAGGCTTCGGGTCCATTCTGGGAGGAAACCCTTCTCTTGGGTGTTAGGGAGAACTGTACCTACAAAGGCAGCAGGAGTGAGACGGGCAGTTATTATGAATTCATCATGTTTAACGACTCAGGAATTTTGAATTATTGAATGTATTTCACTATGTAAATATAGAATGTTCCAGTTTGGTAGTCTAGCACTAGTGCCAGATAGTGGGTTCTGAAATATTTAGATTTCTGGTATCTGTGCCTAGTACTCTGGAGAAGCACTGCACAGTATTTTTGATTGGGCATCAGTTACCTTTAAGGGATCTTTGTCCTCCTGATAAGTTGGTCCCCCATCCCATTCTCCATCACTGCTTTTCCCTCACCTCATTCAGCCTCGTATCCATAGGCTCTGGCACACTTGAGGTTTAACAAATATTTGCTGTGTTGATTTAATAATCCCAAGTAAATACTCTTTAGGTCCGCTGCACCCTATCGTTGCAGATAACTTGTAAATGTAATCTCAGACCTTACCATCTTGAGAAAAGTCAAAAACATATCTGGTGTGCTGGGAGGAGTGTGTCTGTGGGTGATGTGTGTGTGGATTTCTCTCTTAGCATCTGACACCAAATTAGCATCTAATATTTCCTTTTTATTCAATGCATTTTTTCGTTTTTCTTTAAACAAATAAATCAATTTAATTTAATATGAATAAATCAATATGTTTCCAATATCTTGGATGCTTTTAGTAGCAAATAAATAAATATGACCTGCTTGTATTTTATTATTAAATTCATCCTCAGGCTATTTGCTTTGTATTTATATACCGTCTTTTTAGCCCCTTTTGTACAGAATGGAGTAAGTCATCAAGACTGGTGTCCTCAGAGTAACAATGACCAACATCCCTTCTCTTGGAGACTGTTGAGCCCAGACCAGAACTTACACCCTCAGGCTAGAGCCATTCATCCATCAATCCACAAATATTGATAGTATGTCTCATCCCATGCCCATGACAACACAATGACCTGTGCACATTTCAACAGTATTATGTATTCCTTCATAAAAATTCAAAGTCAATACTGAATTAGGTACTAGGACTATGGCAGTGAAAAAGGCAGACACAATTTTCATATAGCTTCTAGCAAGGATTTTACAAATAAGCTCCTAATAAAAACCTAATTACAATTGTAAAAAATACTAAAATAAGTCAGTGTACAACAAGAACACAAAACTGGGGACTCCAACCTATTTGGGGAATGAGGAGAGACTGGCCAGTGGCTTAGCTTTGCGCCCAGAACAGTGTTTGCATAGAATAGTAATCAAATAGTTGGTTAATTGAATTTTAATGAAGTTTTTAAAAGCTTATGCAAAAAATTTAACCTTTATTTACTCAATAATCGTCTTAAATAAAATAGTATGTATCATTCTTCCTAGTGTCTGAATCACTTAGAGACTTATTCTGCTTCTTATGCCAAGCGAGGATCATTTAGTGTGGCCCTATAATAAGAAAGGATCCCAGAGAGCTCACAGTAAACTTCCTTTCCAATGGCATGTAGGTGACCCCGGGATTGAGGTGCAAAGGTCTTTACAAGGTCCTTCTAGAAAGAGCGTGGTTGGAAGTGTCTAATGCAGAGTCACATTCATCCACCAATTTATGTGGTTTACAATTCCTTTCTTGTAGAGTCTCTTCAAAGTGTGCTCATAGTCAGTATCTCCCTAGACTGTGTGTTTGGAAGGCATAATCCTTATCTCACTTAGCCTTGCATGGTGCCTGGAATTGAGTCCATGTTCAGTAAGTGTTTGCTGAACTGAACTCATAATCACCATTCTGAGAGGCAAGGAGATGATTATCAGACTCAGATTTTTCTGTGATGTTACGTGCATTTCTCAAAGTCCTATAGAAAATTAAGACACAAACTGGGGCTAACACTGGAGCATCCTGACTCAGTCAGGGTAAGCACTTATATTTCTAAAACAAAACCTGTCATTATCTGGCCTTGTGTAGCAAAAGAATAAAACAGTAGATGGCCAGCTGAGAAGATTCTGTGATGACCTAATCAATGTGGAAAATTTTGCCATAATAAATAAATAAATAAATAAATTCCGGTTGATATTTACAAGATCAAATAAAAGCTTTCTCTGGGAAAAAAAAATTAAAGCATACCAACAAGGGCACACGCTCCCTTAGAGGATATGTACTAAGTAAAGAAGCTCTGACATTTTCTTTGTAGAATTACTTCATGAATAATAGTCTATCTTCTGAAAATATCTCAGTACACTAAAAAGCCCTTAACCAGCAAAATAGGCAAATTAGCACAAATCCAATAACCTTCTCAAGCTGATATGAGCTGTAATTCAACATGTTTGTAAGGAATGTAAACTATGTTATACTATGCACACACGGGTGATTGTGCTGTCGTAAGCATGGTGGGAGATACACTATCAATATCTGTGGATTGGTGGATGAATGGCGGTAGCCTGAGGGTGCAAATTCTGGTCTAGGCTCAAAGGTCTCCAAGAGAAGGGGTGTTAGTCATTGTTATTCCGAGGATACCAGTCCTGGCGAACTACTCCACTTTATACTGAAGGGCCTAAAAGGGAAGAAGCAAACTCAACTGACCGTTGAGGAACCACTTGCCTGTGCTTCATAGATTGATTCCATTCCAGTGTTACTAGGTAGGCAAGCAAGGTCTCTGGAGTGGCTATATGAAATCACTTTAGAAAGGCAGTGGGTTTGGGCCGGGCGCGGTGGCTCAAGCCTGTAATCCCAGCACTTTGGGAGGCCGAGACGGGCGGATCACGAGGTCAGGAGATCGAGACCATCCTGGCTAACACGGTGAAACCCCGTCTCTACTAAAAAATACAAAAAACTAGCCGGGCGAGGTGGCGGGCGCCTGTAGTCCCAGCTACTCGGGAGGCTGAGGCAGGAGAATGGCGTGAACCCGGGAGGCGGAGCTTGCAGTGAGCTGAGATCGGGCCACTGCACTCTAGCCTGGGCGACAGAGCGGGACTCTGTCTCAAAAAAAAAAAAAAAAAAAAAAGAAAGGCAGTGGGTTTGGATCCTTCCAGAATAAAAAGCTCAGACTCTAGAAACACCATTCTTTAATATGTTCACAATTCCCAGCGACAGGAAGTTACTCCTGGTATGCCGCAGCACACACAGCCTGTTAGAATCTGCCACCCCTTTTGATGTACCTTGTGATGGAAAAACCTATCATGGTGACACTAGTCTGGAGTCACATTTGCTCTGCAGATCAAGCCACTCCCTCTAAGAGTGATTATACACTCCCAGCATGAATCGTTCCTCTTTTTAGTGGTGCTCAGCTTTTATATAAAGGGGGAAGCAAGTGGAAGTCATTCCTAATCCCCTCGCTCTAAATTCCTTCCTTCCCTAAATGGGGACACATTTTGCCTTTTTGAAGGGCCAAACCATTATTCCTTCTAAAGGATTAGAAACAACACCAAACTCTGGTTTAAACTGCTGAAAGAGACTGTGTAGGATAGCTGTTCTGCCACCATAGTTTTGTTTAATTCCTAGGCTCCCTTTGCTAGGCTTGAGCCTAATGACCAAGGAAACGGAACCTGCTCTGACTTTGAAATAGCATGTAAATAAGCAGAAGGAAGGTACAAGCCCATGCAATGATGAATGATCCTCCTTCTCACAAAGAGGTTATACAGATACTAAAATCAATAGGTTCAGCATTTGTTTTTACATGTTTGTTATAAATCCTTACCTTCTCTGGGTGGGGAGGACAGTGGGAATGTCAGAGGGTGACTGAAATCCACCCTAAAATTTCTCGGCCCACTCTTTTCTTTTTTAACTACCCTTCTATTCCCACCAGAGGAACAGCAAAATAAATGAGGTCATTATTCTTCACTACTTGCCTCTTGTAAATTGTTAGTCAGCCTGCAATGGTGGTTATTTACGAGGCATTCTGAAGGTCTGTTCTGGTGACAGAGCTGCTCTGGGCAGTGGATGGAGGTGCTGTGCCACACTCGCCAATGGTGCCATGTGTAATCTGTTTTTCCTCAGAGTTTTATTGTAATGGTGGTTGTCTGCCAGAGGTCACCTGCGATCAAAGAGTTGTCTGTTGGTCCAAGGTGCAGCCACTCCTACTCTGGGAACTGTCTAGACCATATTTCTCCCCTCAGTCCTCAGTTGAGTTCCCAGCTCCCATATTCCACACAAGCCTCACACACATCTACCTTCTACCAGTCCAAATTGTTGGGTTTCTAGAATAGTGAGTTGTTTGTTAGTTTGTTTCTCCTATTAGTCGAGTCTTCCATTTTGCTAAGTGAAGAACTAGCTTCCCCTGAAACTTAGTGAAACCCCACCCCTCTGAAGCTAACCAGAAAATTAAAAACAAACAAAAACACTATCAAAAAGCCAACAGCAAAAATCTCCAGGGGCAAATGATTCCATTTTTCTATTTTTGTTAGCCTTCCAAACATAGGGAGTTTTTTGGAGTTTCCATCGTGATACAATTTTTTTTAACGTTGCTTTGGACAACTATATTTTAAAGTGACAGATCTGAATAAAAACAGGGGAAATAAAGCACTGCTTTCCACCCTCAATCTTCTTTTTAAAATCATAAATAAATTTAAAATTAAAATCAAGCCTTCCCATTTGACTTCCTTGCCATATTGTGGATTCATGATAATGTCTGCCTGTTTGAGGTGAGATTTAATTCAAGCATTGGAAGGGAAAGAGTGGCCTAGTCTGGAGCTCCAGAACTCCTCTCTATTCATGCTTTGCCACCTAAATTTATCACTTCCCATCAATACTAACGCAAAGCCCAAAGGTAAATCCTTCATTTTCTTGGACTTCTTTCTTACTCTCTAAGCTCCAGACATCGTCCCCATCTCTCATTCTTTCAGTGGACATTGATTGACTTCCTACCATGTTCCAAAGCACAGTGTTGGGAGCTGGGGACACAGTCATCTGATCCCTTGGACCCAAGAGCCATGGACTACTTGGAAGGCAGCTTATTCAAATCTTAGCTTTGCAACTCACTAGCTGTACGACCTTGGAGAAGTTATGTTGCTGTCTGCTTCAGCTTCCTCGTCAGTGAAATGGGGCTACTTTCCTCACAAGGATGTTATGAGTGTTGATGAGTTCATGTGTCTTGTTCTAAAGCACTTAGAAAGTTCCTGGTGGTAAATAAGCAGTGTAACAATGCTTATTTACATGCTGCTACTTAAAAAAATTAAGTAGTAAGTACTTAAACACATACTTATTCAATAAATATAATAATTAAAAGGCAATGTCCATACAGTGGGATAAATGTTACCCCAGCCTCCATAGGGCACTAAGAGAACGAGGTTTAATTCAGTCTGTACTGGAAAGGAAAGGGTTCAGGGAGACGTAAAGAAGGAGAAAAAAGTTGTGCTTAAGGACATTGATAATAAAAAAGAGCACAACCCTATATTGCTCTTAAAGAAAAACTAATGCATAAAAGTTGGACTTGTTAGCCTCTTATTAAATGGGTAGCTTCACTTAAATGGAAACACATTTTAAAAAATAACTTTTTCTGATGGAAAAGTCTCATTATAGAAATAAAAATAATAAAAGCATAAAAAGAACTCAAAGATCTACAAATCAGAGATACCAACAATTAACATTTTGTTGTAATGTCATCCATTTAAAGTATTTTCAGTCCTTCTCATTTTTAATTGGCAATTAATTGAATATATTGTTCTTTTCAAATAAACACACATGTACATATATATGGCTAAAAGTAAACTTTCCTTTTCACCAATCTTCCAATCCTAGAGAATCCCCAGAGAAAACCAACTTTAACTGTGTATATCATTACAGATACTTTGCTATTATTTTATATATTGATTTCATATATATACCTAGAGAATTTAGGTTTTTTTAAACTACAAATGAGATTGTGTCAACCTGTTGCTCTGTACCTCATTTTCTCACACAGTGTATCTTGGAGCATTTTCTACATCAGTACATGCATTTTCTTTTTAATGGCTGCTTGGTATGGTCATATCATATTATTTTGGTCTTTTGTTTACAACTATTTGGATTGTTTCCCATTTTCACTATAGCATGTTATACCATTTTGAAGGTTGCACATACATTTTGTATAAATGTTTCTGCAGAATAGACATCTAGAAATAGCATTGCTTGGGCAAAGTGAATTCATATTTTAAATTTGCATAGATATTGCCTAATTACCCTTTTAAAAGGCTGCAGTTTTTTACACTACAGCCATAGTAGATGAGAGTATCCATCTCTTCATACTCTCATTGGCACTGGTGGTTAACCATTTGTTTTAATATTTGCCAGTATGGTAGGAGAATTATGGTATTTCATTGGTATTTCATGGTTAATTTGGTTTTTATGTCTCTGATTATTTGTAGAGTTGAGCATTTTTTCATATATTTATTGAATGTTATGTTTATCTGCTTATATCTGGAACATGTCAGGTGAAATAAAGATTGTCAGGAAGAGACACACCTGTGCCTCTTAAATCCAAGGATACAGTTTGTATATAGTGGGATAAAGAGATCTCACTGTCACTTTTTTTCTTACATGGATAACCAGCTGTCAGAACACCACGTATTGATCAGATCTATTATTACCTATTGATTTTAAGTGCCATCTTTATTATTTACTAAGATTCAATACACATCTAGCTCCTGCCATATATTTGTCCATTACTGTGCTAATGTCAGTTTTAAGTGTAGCTTTGTTTCAGTTAGCTATAATCACACTAATGCTACATAAGAAAGAACCAGAAAATCTTAGTGGCATACAGCAATAAGCACTTGTTCATGGATCTGGGGCTTGGCTGGGGTTGGGCTCATCCAGACTGGGCTTGACTGGCCAACTCTGCTTCAGGTGGGAACAGCTGGAGAGGATCCGTCTCTCCCTGAGAGCTCCAGAGACCCTCTGCTCCGGTGTCTCTCACCCTTCTTTGACCAATGGGCTTGCTGGGGCGTATTTTCCTCCAGCTAATAGCAGATTTGTATGATCACATGCTCAGCTGTGCAGTCATATTTTAGACCCCTACTTGCTTCTGCTAACATTGCTCCTGCTAACACCCCATTAGCCAAAAATAAGCCTAAAGTTAAGAGAGGATATTCCACATTTAGAGGGAACAACTGCTAGTTACATGGCAAAGGGCATAGATGCAGGAAACTATAAATTGGGGTCCAAAGTTTAATTTACCTTTGGACAAGTCCTTCAATTTTTCTTCTTTCTCAACAGATTAGTTTTTGGCTATTTTCTCTTTTTTTTTTTTTTTTTCAGACGGAGTAGTCTAGCTCTGTTGCCCAGCCTGGAGTGCAGTAGTGCTATCTCAGCCTCCTGGGGTCAAGTGATTCTCCTGCCTCAGCCTCCCGAGTAGCTAGGATTACAGGCACACACCACCATACCTGGCTTATGTTTTTATTTTTAGTAGAGATGGGGTTTCACCATATTGGCCAGGCTGGTCTCAAACGTCTGACCTCAAGTGATCCACCTGCCTTGGCCTCCCAAAGTGCTGGGATTACAGGCATGAGCCACCACGCCCTGCCTGGCTGTTTTCTTTCACATTGTTTTTTTCCAGATAAGCTTTTGAATGAGCATGCAAAGTTCCAAAACTTCTGAGTAGAGGTTTGGTTGGGTTCACATTGGTCATAGACTAGTTTGGGTAGAATTTATATCTTTACATTCCTGAATGTTCATATCCAATTGGAAACAGTTTGTATGTGTTCATTTTGTATTGGGTTTTATACCTTTTGACAAAGTTAATTTTTCATATAAATATTTTCAGACAAACTCAAAAGCAGAAAGAATAGCACAATGAATATCTACTTATGTGTCTCTCAGACTTAATAGTTATCAAGATTTTGTCACATTTGCTTTATCCTTTTTTCCCTTATTTTTGCCTTAGCATTTTCAAATAAATTCTAGTAATCATATTATTTTACCTGTACATATTTTAGCATGCAGCTTTTTAAAAATAGGCATATATACAGTATACATAGATACATATGTACATATGTGTGTATGCATGTGTTTATGTGTGTTTGTGTATAATTATTGCAGCTAATACAAATCAACAAGAGCTCCTTGGTATTATCTAATGAACTATCCTTAATCTAATTTTCCCAATGTCTAAAAATTATCTTTTTAGTTAGCTGATTTGGATTAAAGTCTGTAGATTAAATTTGGTTGGTATGTCACTTAAATATTTTCCTCTAGAGTAATCCTCGTCATCTGTTTCTTCATGCCACAAACTTATGGCTGAAACTGAGTCATTTTTTATGTCAAACTTTCTATATTCTGAATTTTGCTGATTCCATCCCCAGGTGTCATGAAATATGTTTCTCTAACCACTGTGGGATTTTTTTTTTAACCACTGTGGCATTTTCTGTTAAGCAGCTAGTTAGATCTAGAGACTCTATCTGATTCAGCTTCAAGTGGCATTTTTTTTTTTTTTTCCGGAGGAAGGGGCAAAAATACTTCATAAGTCATGCCATTGCTTCCTAGGACATTCATCCTAGCAGGAGGTACATATATTTAGGTTTATTAATAGTATCCAGTTCACGTTTTATCAGTCTCATCCACCCATTATGAAGTTCCCTTCTTAATGAATTATTTCTGCCTCAATTCATTATTTTGTTAGGGATTACAAGATCGTGACATTCTAATTCTACCATTCCTTTTGCATTTATTATAATCAATTATTTCATTACCTTGAGGTAGAATTCATTTAAAAACGTTTAGATGCCTGTCCCAAACACACACATTTTCTTGAGTTTACACTTGTAGGGTCCTGTCTGTGTTAAAGATGCTTTGCTGCTCTCCCACCAGGCCTGGGAATAAGTACCAGACTGATGACCAAGTGGATAGATGGGGAGCATGACCCTCCTGAGATTCTAGCCACAGGGAAGAAAAGTCCTTGCAATGAAAGACACTGGCCAGGGAAGCTGGTTGGACACACACACATACTAGCACATCCACATGTATCTTTCATTAAAAGGAGATGACCTACTGCTTCCCTCCTGCCAGCGATGGGCCACAAAACAGGCCTGACATGACAGATTAGCCTGTTGCCTTCTCATGTGTCCCAGATTTGTCTTAAAAACCATTTTCAATTCATCTAGTTTTCTAGTAATGTTAAAAGGTTGGAAATTATATCTTAATTTGTGTTACAGATTTACATCAGCATCATAGAGTTCTGGAACTACTGATGCAGCAGAATCATAAAACGTTTAATAAGACATATCAATTTAATTCTCCTGCTTGGAACTTAAAGAGTCAGAGTTTGTCAGCATTTTGCTAACAAATGTCGTTGTTTACGGACTGAACTTTGGTGCTGATTATGTTCACCATTACTAAAAATATTGGAAAATGAGCTATGCTTAGTGAAACAAAGGTCATTTTTTAAAAATTTGGGTGATAAAATGCAGTTTAGAAACACAAAAAACTTGCAAGTGTTTGGAAACAGTCTGGTTTGGTAATGGTTGCTATGCTTAAACCCTGATGCAGATGATGCTGTGTACCTGGACAATGAGAAAGAAAGAGAAGAGTATGTCCTGAATGACATTGGGGTAATTTTTTATGGAGAGGTCAATGACATCAAGACCAGAAGCTGGAGCTATGGTCAGGTGAGCCACTTAAAATTTGCTATTGTCAAGGATATTTTTACTTCATATTTTTTGTCACATGTATCCCTGCAGGGTGCCATATATCGATATTAGACAAGCACAATTTCCTGCTTCTTAGGATTTGAGACTGCAAGGCAGAGAGCTTAGGAGTAGGGACTCATAAAGACAACTGCATAATTTATCAGTTGAAACCACATATCTCTGGGTATTACAGTGTTACAGAAATGAGAGACTCCATGAATAATGTGGCATTCTATAGAGAAATGCTTTGGCCACTTAGAACAGCGAAATTTCATTAGTTCAACCTGGCTTATAAAGAAAGGTATTTTGAAAGTGATGCAAAGGGTACTGCAAGAGGTGTGCCCAAATCAAAGAAATGGCTTCTTCCTCTTCTTTTTTTTTTTTTTTTAAAGTGTTAGCCTAGGGTACTGCTAATTAGAAAAGTGTGTTATCATTTCATCAAAGGAAGACCTACTGAGCTTTTACACAGAAAGATTTTTATCAGCTGCAAACTCAAGTTATTGTCTAGACATAAAGTAACAAATGGCATTTCTTTAAGACGTTCGATCATTCAAACTATTTCGGTTTGGTATCTTTAACAATGGAGCAAATGAATGATATTTTACCAGTTTCCATAAATGAATGCCTGTCCTGTGATTTCAAAATGATTTTTAATTAGTGACACGAGAGGAGGTGAATGTCATTTCTCAGGAGTTTTGGCTGGGATGGCTGGAATTGTGCATCATTGCGCTGGGCATCCAGCGGGGAGGTTTCACAGAATCTGGTGGTCACAGGGTACTTTCTTGGCTCCGGATGCCTTGCTTTGACTTCCATATGGGATCTCCCTGTGTTCCTCACCCACTGCTCCAGTACCTGTGTCATCCTGCCTACCTGGCTTTGTGACCAGCTTCTTCACCCTGACTCTGGAGAATTACATGCCCAGTGCTCAGGCTTGCCCGCCTGCATTTCTGATTTCCTGCCAAGCTATGAACGACATTGGCACCCCCTGTTTTTGGATTCCTGCCTGACTCCCTGGTTTCAAGCCATCCCCTCCTCAGTGATATGCAACCCTCGATGATACTGCCTACTGCCTGATGCCCTTTTCTTGGGTTCCCAATTTCTAGCCTTTAGCCTGGTGATTCTATTTATGGCCCAAATGTGACAATCTATAGATAGCTAACAAGGGGAAAAGTCATCAAGGTGGGCAGCAAGGAGGTCTGGAAAGGCGTCCCAAGCCCAGTCAGGGCACTCCTTGCCGGCACACCTTTGGGTAGCCACCCTGGAGCACAGTCACTTGACTGTATCTTCTGTCACTCAAAGAGGCTATTGGTTTGTGCCCTTTGGCCAGGATAATCAGCCACGTCTGTTTACAGTGATGCAGTGAATCAATCAGTTCTATGACTATTTCTTTAACTCTCAAATTAGTTGCTATCATGCCCAGCAAATACAGCTGAGAGAAGCTGCTTAATAAGAACCAAAATACTGAGCTATTTGCATACCTGAAGAACTAGTGCAATTACCCATTACTGCATCCATCCTGTCAGTTTGGGATACACCCAGAGTGGGTATTCTAACTGGACTGAATAAAGAATTGCGTGGTAATTAACCTTTATGATTGTGGTTTCTGTCACAAGCACTTGGGTGAATAGCACAGAGGTTTCTGTATTCAAGAAAATCTCTTACGACAGTGAGGTGCAGTATAGGTAAAATCTTCCTGTCTTGCTACTTGATCTTTAGTCCTTTTTAAGAAAATTCTGGTATTGCCTGTGGCTAGCAGTTCTTTCTAAGGAAATTGAACTGGTACCAGACTCCTCCCTTGATAATGTAATCTACTTTCTGCAGCCTTCTGCCCTCTTCTTGATCCTGGGGTCCACCTTGTCTCAGAAGAGGGGAAACCTTAGAGGGACAGTCACTATATGAAGTCTCCTACTCTTTGGGTGCAAACTAAGTAGTGTGAAGCACCTTCCTGTGATACACCTGAGAGTTCTTTATTTTCGAAATGCAGGCGGACTTACATTACTTTCAAGGTCCTAAGACTGTGGCCTGACTTTGGTAAATCATTCATTCCTTCTTCTTGGGTACAGGAGCCAATATGTTGAAAAGACCTTCTAAATTAACTTGAATCATTTTCTGAAGAACTTCAAGTCAGCTCATGATCCCTGAGTATATCAACTCTCTAGTAGTTCTGTTTATGTTTCTGGCTTGCTTTTATATTCTTATTCACTTTAATGAAAAAAAGAAGATGTCTCTTTCCTTCTACTTTAATATTTCATGCTAAAGATTATGGGAGATCACTATACAGGAAACACACATTTCTAAACATTAGGCTGTGGTTTCATGTTATTTTTCATTGGAGAATATTTTGCTTGCAGAGTGAACACTAAGTAGTTTCTCTTTTTTTCTTCTCCAAATAGTTTGAAGATGGCATCCTGGACACTTGCCTGTATGTGATGGACAGAGCGCAAATGGACCTCTCTGGAAGAGGGAATCCCATCAAAGTCAGCCGTGTGGGGTCTGCAATGGTAAGCAGCAACTACTGACACCTAAAATCTATTACACCCATCATTCGCCTCAGTATAGATGCCAGTTCATTAAGAGCTGCTGAAATGCTGACTTGCACTTCATAAACTTTCATTTGTAAGATTCTAGCTTCTGACACCCAGTATAGCTCCTGGAATTTTCTGAGTTTATCATGTGCTATAAAACAGAATTATCATCTCAATACTGTATGTTTCTTTGGCTTCGGACAAACAATGATAGATATCATGATACTATAGACCACTTATTCTTAAGAACCCCTTGCCTAGGGACTGAGGAGTGATCATGACAAAAATGTCAATGACTATAATCAAACAGTTGATCAACCAAACATCAAGGTGCACAGAAGATGTGCAAGGCACAGCTGTTCTCCATTTTCACACTGATAGTAGGTGTGAAGAAATGAATGGCTGCGTCTCATCCTGACTCCTGTCACAAGGATGTGTCACTGTAGGGCTTTCTCACTTATGAAGTGGGTATTGATTCTTTGCAGGATCCTGTGAGGTAAGTAGGGCAGGCATTACTCATGCCCTTTGACAAGTTAGGACACAGGGTAAGGACAGCCGTCAGTGACAAAGCCGCAACTAGAACTCTGGTCTGCTGACTTCAAATCTAGACATTTTCTGCCTTCCATACTGCTCTCTGCAAGATATCCTAAAACAACTTCGAGAATGCAGAGATTCTGCAGTGGAACAACTTTCTGAGAAAGGAGACAGAATTCCCATGAGTGGGAAGGGTGGGGCCAGGTGTGGGACGTGGATTAAATGGGATGTCCAGGACCCGTGCAGTCCCAGATTATATCAATGTACCCAGCATGGAGAGCCAGACTTTGGTATAGAGAAGTGTATCCAATCTGGCTGAAGAGTAGATTATTTCTGATGAAATGTTAAGCTGCTTGGTATTTCAAACAATCAAAGACTGAGAAAAAGAAATATATTATCAATTTCCTTAAGTTTTCTAAGAAATTCTTTCTTAGAAAGAATGTTATGTTTGAGTTTGGTTTGTATATTCTTTTGAGCTAAATGAAATCAGTATTGTTAATATAAAAATATTAGACTGAGAATGATATGAAATATAATTTCTGGTTAGCTTTTAAGAATGGTTGCTTTTATTTGATTGATAACTAAGCTACATGTAAATTTAAGAAACAGCGGAGCATAAAAGGTGAAAGTAGAAACCAACATGTAAAGCCAGTTTTGTCTTCTGTGCATTTACATTCCATAGTGAGAAGACAATGAATTCCAAAGATTTGGGGGAATGTTGAATTTGGGAAATGTTTACAAAAGTGTCCTGACCATTTATAACAAACACGTATCAGACCTGCATGTGATCACTATTTTTACTGTTTTGCCCACAAGATTTCTCTTTTTCTTCTTTGAAGTTACCATAACAATTTTGCAGTGAGAGAGGAAGCAACAGCTGGCAGTGGTTAAATTTAAATTAATTCCTTCTGAAGCATTCTGAAATGGCACGCTCATCAGCATAAGCCTACTCACACATTGTGTGTACTTTTACGCACCCTGAAGTCAGAAATCACTGCCTAACACAAGCCAGTGCAAAAGGGGAGCAGACAGGAAGCAGTTAACCTAATGGGTCTGTGGTGGCAGCTGGCCAAGCGGAAGCTGTTAATTATTGAATAAGCACACATACTCCTAATGCAAATTGCCTTGAGATTTTATTAATCATATAAAGCCTATGAAGTTCTAAGTTTGAAAATGTATATCCCAATTAAAAAGTTTAAAACTAGACAGAGAAAATCCATTTGGAAAATGGTTTGGTTTTATTTTTGGAGGGGGAGAATTTGGGTGTTAAGGGATAGAGGTCCTGACCTGAGAGATTTTGAGCAGTATTTCCATTTCTATCACATCCTTGTTTACATATACAAAATGTTCAATGGTTTTCCAAAAAACTTTCACCTCTATTAGCTCCTTTAAACCTTAGAATACCTCTGTGAAGCTTTCTAAAATCTGTTCAGTTTTAATAATTTTAAAAGCTAAAATACTGAGCCTCCAGAAATCAATTTTTAAAAAAATGACATAGAAGAAAAATCAAGTGTTCTTTGGTCCTTCAGGCAGATACTCCCCTGTTCACAAATCCTGGAAATCTATCATGAAACTTCTGAATGTAGTTAAGCAAAGAACAAAGACAAAAAAATCTTTAAATTTCTCAATTAATGATTTGACTTTATTAGTATGAAAAGATGCGCTTAGAGAGCCCAAAAGAAAATGTTTGGAAGTTGTGGACTCCTAGCCAGAACCCTGTTTCAGGGCGACGGAGCTGTGTGTGTTTTCTCAGGGGCTGGGCCCAGGCCTCAGGTAAAACAGAGGCTGATGCAGAGTTGCTCTGAATTCCTCTGAAACACCTCCCAGCCTGGTCATAGAGGCTAGAAATCCCTTTCGCAGGTTGCAAATGCCAGAGCAGAGGTATAGGTGGCATGTGGACTCTCCAGAAGGAATAGCACACAGACCCCATTTCACCCCCAGGTGAGAATGAAAGAAGGCAGAACTTTCCTCAGGGCACCTGCTGCCGGGAAACAGTGAGGATGAGCAGACCAGTCCTTGCTGGGTATCTGGAGAGAGTGGAGCTGGGTGGGGACAAGATGCAGAGCAAATGACTGGGGCCCAATTTGCTTACTGTAGTCAAGGACAAGTCTAGCACTGAAGGTTGGCAAGGAGTTTTCAGGAAACAGGTGGGTACAGGTTGAAAAAAAAAAACAAACCACCGATAACCCAAAGTGTGCAAACTTTCAGTGATGATAAGAATCTGAATTTGGGCCAGGCACAGTGGCTCACGCCTGTAATCCCAGCACTTTGGAAGGCCGAGTCGGGCAGATCACCTGAGATCAGGAGTTCAAGATCAGCCTGATCAACATGGAGAAACCCTGTCTCTACTGAAAACAAGAAAAACTAGCCGGGCATGATGGTGCATGCCTGTAATTCCAGTTACTCAGGAGGCTGAGGCAGGAGAATTGCTCGAACCCAGGAGGCCGAGGTTGTGGTGAGCAGAGAGCACGCCATTGCACTCAGGAGTGAAACTATCTCAAACAGATTTTAAGTGCACAATCCCCGGATAAAAATATTTAGTGTCCAGTATATTTATACTTATTGTATGTGACCTTGGGTAATTGTTTGTTGTAGAGGGCTGTCCTGTGTAGAATGTTTAACAACATCCCTACTTCTACCCAGGGGATGCAAGTTGTCATAACTGTTCCCTTACCAGCTGTGACAACTCAAAATGATTCCACATATTACCAAATGTCCACTGGGGGTAAAAATCACCCTTAGTGAGGACCACAGCACTAAACCCCTCTGTGACTCAGTTTCCCTGCCTATGGAATGTAAGTAACACTCTTCTCACCTGCATAGCAAATCTGTCTTCCTTAATCACTCAAAACCTGCTGGTTTTCGTCCTTTACGAAAAGAAAGTAAAGGCAGCATCATATGGGAAACGACTCAGCTCATGTCGAGAGATCG
Organism: Theropithecus gelada; assembly: GCF_003255815.1. Lineage (NCBI taxonomy): Eukaryota > Metazoa > Chordata > Mammalia > Primates > Cercopithecidae > Theropithecus > Theropithecus gelada. The sequence continues at coordinate 9,036,512 of NC_037671.1, read as the reverse complement.
GACCTTGATTCTGGTTGTGCTATTAACTTACTATGTGACCCAGGGTCAATAACTAACCTCTGCTGGCCTCGCATCTTTGTCTTTAAAGTGAAATTTTGTCTCTGTGCTCAAACCACATTGACAGCAAGAATATTCTTTCATTCTTCAAAATAGTGCTCTCCCTTCTTCTATTTTTTCCTTTATAAATTCAGTAACTTCCCTTGTTCTTATTTTGAGTTACTGTTACTTCACTTTCATGTGAAAGCAGGAAAAGTTATGACAATCTGGACAGCCTGGGGCTGTTGGAGTTTCCCAGGAGAAAGCAAGCCCAAAATCCTGTGTTCTCATCGTCTAGAGATTAGACCTGAGATGTTATAACCTTACATAAGCTAACGTTTGCTTAGGCTCCTTTAAATACTGAGTGGTGCATTTTACCAAGCTATACTGCAGATTGATTTAAGAGAGAAAAGAAAAAAAAGAGAAGCAATTAGAAAAAATGAAGAAACTTGCCCAAAGTTATACTTCTTCCTTTAAATTGCATTGCTTGATGGCTGCTTTCCCTCCAATGCATTTCTGATGTGACAGTTCCCACCAGGAAAATTGCCAGAGAAAGCTAAGACGAATGCTTAACTTTGTGCCATCTGAACACTTACTTCACTCACATGGCATTAATAAAGCATTCTGTTGCTAGCCCCAAGTTTCTGTGAATAAGCCAGACATGGACTTGGAGCCCCAAGTCAGACTATCAAAGAAGGTGAGCCATGACATATTGTGACAAGGGCAGCATGGTTCTGGGGAAAAGGCAAGGCTGTGCAACCACCTGGGGTGGTTACCTGTCCATGCCTGTTCCTGCTTCCTGACTGATAGGATCTGGCAGCAACTATGGGCAGATAATTTCCCCCAAGGAGGTGCAGCTGCTTCTGCAAAGGCTGCTGCTATCGCAGATAATGGCTCGTTATTCACTGTGAAACACATACATATACCACCTCCATCTATATTTACTCCAGTGGGTCAAGGCATTGCCAGTGGAGGATCTGTGTTGAAACACACACAGAACCAGCATGTGCAATGGGGAGGACTCTCCAAGAGTCTTCTGGGTGAGGAAGCAGAAGCCCTTGGAAGTGATGTCACTCACTCAAAGTCACACAACAAATAAGTGGCCTTGCTGAAACCAGATATTGTCTTTCCTCTCAGATCATATCACCTTAGAGGGCCACTATCAACACATTATTACCAATAACACAATTATTATATCAAACTGAGTCGCTATCGCCTAGAAAAGAACAGAGCCCCAAGGGAATGGAGCCCAGATGAGGTGAATTTTGAAATTGGGGAATAAGTGAAGAATGGTATAAATCAGAGGATTCTAAATAGCCATAGGCACTGGGACCCTGGAGAATGAGTTTACAAAGAAGATCAGGTAGCAAATATGATATGATAATGGTGGTGGTGTTTGGTGGTGATAGAGGTAGTGATGATGGTAGTGGTGATGGTGGTGGTGATGGTGGTGATGGTGATGATAATGGTGGTGATGGTAGGGTGATTATGGTGGTGATAGTGACGGTGATGATGGCAGTGATGGTGGAGATGGTGAAGGTGATGGTGGTGGTGATGGTGGTGATGGTGATGATAATGGTGGTGATGGTAGGGTGATTATGGTGGTGATAGTGATGGTGATGATGGCAGTGGTGGTGGAGATGGTGAAGGTGATGGTGGTGGTGATGGTAGGAGTGATGGTGGTGGTAGTGATGGTGGTGGTGATTATGATGGTGATGATGGTGGTGATAGTGGTGCTGGTGGTGATGGTGGTGGTGGTAGTGATAGTGGTAAAACACTCAATATTTCTCATTTGTTCAACAAGAGTTTAGTGCGAATCTACCAGTCTAAGCACTGGAGTACAGTTGTGAATAAAATTAAGTTTCTGCCTTTACAGAGCTTACAGTCTAACAGAGAACACAGACTAGTAAACAGAAAATTTTAGCTCAGCATGGCAAATTCTCTGATGGAAATAATATCCCTTTAGGATATGCACAGCTTCATGCACCTTGGGTTCCCTTCATACCCTCTTTCTTTCTCCTCTCTCCTCCTGTGACATCCTTCTCTCTTTCCTTCTCCTGCTCTGCATTTTTCCCTCTCCCATATGTCCATTCCTTTAATTCAGATATTTTTGGAGGCCTGTTCTATACCAGCTCTCCACCATGCAGCAGTGGTATGGCAATGAAAAAAGCAGCATAGGATTGCATGGGAAAGCAAATCTCTCAAATATAGCTCAAAGTTTTCCCAGGACTAAACATTGGATCAAAAGATACAAGAATGTCTGAGGTCCCACAGTAATAACTAACCACGCTATTATTTGAAGAAACCCTTTCTCCATGGTCGAAATTATATACAGCTGGTCACCATAAGCACTGAAGAAAAATGTAGTAGGGGGTTATTTGCTCTTCTGGGGGCTTGTTTTGCAATTTGAAAACTAAGGTTGACACAACTGAAGTTTATTCTATAGGATCTCAACATTTACAGTTACTTGATTCCATGGTATTCTGATTCAGTTGTAGTAAGAAAAAAGGTAATATTAATGAGAAAATTAGGAAGGTAGGAGGGGAGAAAAAAATGTCAGTATAGTTACATATTTTTAAATTTCAGTGTTTGTACTGCTGCCATCCTGGACTTTCTGGCTTCCCTTGAGATGTATGCACTTATTTTTAAACCTGGCCTTTTGCTAATATTGAACCACAATGCCATCATTAATCCCCATTAATACTTTGCTCTGACTATGCCTTTTGGGAACTACCTCATGACTAAACTTTTTTAACCAATTGATGTTCGATGTACTCTTTAGCATTATAAAAAAATCTTGAACTCCAGCTAGTAAATCAAACTGACCACAATTAGGAGTAGGTCCTGGATTTTTCTAGGACCCAGTACAAGACCTTTGAGATGAAATGGACTTTAGTGCTCCTGATCCTCATGCATCTGTGATCCTACAGATAAACAGAAAATAAAGTTATTTTCCCTTTGTCCATCTTTTTCCTCCCCTTCTTTTTGTCCCAGTATTTAGAAAGATTTTTTTTCTTTCCATGCATGAAAAAGACAGTAATGACATAACTCCTTTGATATGTTGCCAAACAACTCCACAGGGGGTTTACAATAAAACCATGTTTTATTCATTTTCTTTCCAGTGTTTACTTGGTCATCTTATGGGAAGCCTCACATTGAGCAAACCTCTTCATGCAACAAACCTTAATTATAAACATTCAGATTACATTTAAAATTCACTTTGATTAGAAATTTCACATCTGAGTCATCCCAAATGAACTGTAAAGACAGAAATAAATACATAAAGTTTGTATTTATTTCTAAAGTTTATTCCTTGATCGTACAGACCAGTCACAATGTACTTTCATAACAGTTTTATTAAGAACAATTTTTAATTACAAAGCAATATCTAACTCATCCTTTGGTTTGTAAAGCAGCTAAAACTTCTTTTTTTGGAATGAACGGTTGTAGATACATCTAAGGACCCAGGTGCTCAATGGGCATGGTCCTTGGCCTTTGTAAATCACCAAGGAACTTTTTCACATTTATCCATATGGATCATATTTTTTGAAAAAGTTCATCTATCAAAACAAATCATGATTATGTAATAATGCCTTGTTACCCCATTCTTGTGTCAGATTTATGTAACTGCCAATGAGAAGTTCTAATGGTGGTGGAGGTGGTAATTATCTCTACCAGATAATGAGTATGACCACACTGAATATGATTCGGGGTCACCTTTGTGGGGGTAAAGATACAGCTTCCGTCTGGTCTTTTATAAAAGTGACAACAGCATACCTGCATTACTAACCCGCAGATGCCTAGAGGTCAAAATTCCCTGGGTGGTGACCACTGCCAGATGTAGGTTCCATGATGGACTTGAGTCTCCCTCCAGAGCTTCTGAGTCTCCAACCCTATCAGCTTTTATTTAAAAGTGTTATTGTCTCTTTCTTTTAGTCATGTCTGGAATGAAATTCCTCAGTTTGGAACAGCAGAAAAAGGCAGAAGCCTCTGGTGTTCCTTGCAACCTTTCCAACTGCAACACATATTAATTAGTAGGAGCTCTCAGGGTGACAACTTTGGGATAATCCACTGATTTGTATTAATGAAGAATGTTACTGAAGTCCAACAGAATAAAGTACCAAATTACCAACTCTAAAAAGATTTTTTTAAACCATTAAAGTTAAAGTCAAGGTATTTCTAAGAATGAAAGTCGTTTCTATGATCCTAAAATGACCCAGGGAATTCAATGATGAATGGCTGGTGCAGACTCACGGTAAACAATATATTCAAAGTAAACAATACCATAAGGTCACCTTATTCACCAGGGATTTTCATTTCTGTTTGTTGAAGATTTTTTAAAAATTGACAAACATGTTGGAAGCCTGTGGGAAAATAGAATTTAGCAGAAAGTATCCTCATAGTCACTTTGGAGAAATCGCATAAACGCATTCCACAAATAACCAAAGTGCAGGTGGAGAGACTGAGGTATCAGGAAGTTAAGTAACTTTATCCAAGGTTGCTGGTAGCACTGGGGGTGGGTCATGAGTTGCCTGGCCCCACTAATTCACACACAATGTTGTATTTCCCCTGGGTTTGTCCTCTGTCTGTCCTCTCTCCAGGTCACATGAGCTCCTTGGATACAGATATAATGCCTTGTCTGATTCAATCCTTCTCTTTCAGGTGGGGGCAGTGGGGGACAATGAACTGTTCAGACATTGTCTTTTTTCTCTTATGGTAAAAGCCAGCAATGTAATGAAGTTTTCATTTGTGGTCAAACAGCTAGTTTTCTCAATTATTAAGCTTACATTTCTTATGCCTCTTCACCCCATATTTTTGGAGAAAAACAGACATTTATTACAAGCCATCTCTTGAATGTGATAATCATGGGCAATCTAAATGTCTGCTTTCCCTGAATTGCTTCCTGGAATGAGGTTTCAATGCTGCAGCTATTTTGTAATCACACAGGCTATTTCTGAAGCACAGGGATGCTTTACAGCACTCCCTCCAAGCTGTGCAGTTGGTGCTGCTCTGGTCTCCTGGGGCCAGCATCCCCAGGATAGATGGATAGCAAAGGAACAAAGCCAGCTCAGCCCTTTAGGATATGCACAGCTTCATGCACCTTGGGTTCCCTTCATACCCTCTTTCTTTCTCCTCTCTCCTCCTGTGACATCCTTCTCTCTTTCCTCCTCCTGCTCTGCATTTTTCCCTCTCCCATATGTCCATTCCTTTAATTCAGATATTAAGGTCTGTTCCATACCAGCTCTACACCGTGCAGCAGTGGTATGGCAATGAAAAAAGCAGGCCACACTTAGAGACCTTGAAATCTCAGTTTCGTTCTCTCAGTCCACATTTGCTTATTTCTCTCATTATTGTCAATTAGTAAAATATGCTTTGGCCAAATGAGCATCCTCAGTTACTAAGAGAGACAAGGTTAATAATTTCCTGTGGTAATAGTTATCATGAAAAACGAGTCTAATTACCCACCCCTGTCAGAGCTTGGGTCATATATATACCAAAGGACATTCATATTATCAGTAGTTATATGCTTCATACTATTCATTAGTGTTAGTTGCAGGGTTTTTTTTAATCGAAGTAAAATTTACATACAGTAAAAAATCGTGGATATTAAATGCACAATTCAGAGTTTTTATTGGGGTAGTCACCACCCCAATCAAAATATAGACATTTCCATAAGCCCAGAAGTTTCCCTTGTGCTTCTTCCAGTCAACCCCCACCTCATTAGGTAGCTGCTATTCTGATTTCTTGCAATGGGTTACATTTGTCTCTTCTTAAACTTCACATAAATGGATTCAGACAGTAGAAGCAGGACTGGCTTCTCTTACTTCATCAGCTGCATGTGTTTTCAATGTTTTCCTTACCATTACTCAGAAGTGCTTTATTGTATTGTATATCACAATTTGTCTATCCATTCACCTATTGATGGATGTTTAAGATGTTTCCAATTTGAAGCTATTATGAATACTGTTACTATAAACATTATTGTACAAGTGTTTTTGGGTATGTGTTTTCATATATCTGGAGTAAATAGCTAAAGAGAGCATGCCTAGATCAGAAAGTATGTATATATTTAACTTTAGAAGAATTGGCTAGTTTTTCAAAGCAGCTCTACTGTTATACATTCCTGCCAACAATGTATGAGAGTTCCAGTTTCTCCACAGCTTCACCTATTCTTGATGTCTTGAACCTTTTTAATTTTAACCAATCAAATGGGCATATAGTGGCATTTCATTACAGTTTTAATTTTCATTTCCCTGATGGCTAATGATGTGGAGCATCTTTTAATATATTTATTGGCCATATATATATATGTATATGCAGCCTGTTTTCAAGTCTACTGATTTTCTTATTGGGTCATTTGTACTTTTATTATTATAATTGCTCTGTGTATATGCCTCTCGTTTGTCAGATATGTATAGAACATATTTTCCCCAGACCATGGCTTGTAGTTATATTTTATAAATGGCGTATTTTAAGTAACAAAATTTGTTAAATTTTATAAAATCTAATTTTTTCATTGTTCTTTAATAGTCCTCCCCAGTAAATGTTCTTTTCACATGAAGACTTTCACATGAATCACTATTTGCCCATGTTTGCCACTATTTCTCCTATGTTTTATTTTTGAAGCTTTATAATTTGAACTTTTACATTTACATCTTGACTTATCTTTTGATGTTGTGTGAGGTAGGGATCATATCTTATTTTTTCCAGATTTATCCATTTGTTCCACCCGCATTTGTTGAAAAGACTGTTGGAAAGGCTTTCATTTGTTGCAAAGACTTTCTTTGTTGAAAAGACCGTCATTTTCTTCATTGAATTGCTTTGGTGACTTTGTCGGAAATCAAATGTCTACAGGAGTATGGATCTATTTCTAGACTCCCTTTTCTGTTTCATTAGTTTATATGTATGTCTTTACGACAATACCACACTGTCAAAACGGTATGGTGCCTTCCTTCCTTCTGTGAACATAAAGTCTGGTAAAAGAACACAGATAGTCTAACCAATGACACAATACAATGACACAATACAATGTGATAAATGGATAGTACTATGCAAAGAGTACTATGTGATCAAAGAGTAAGGACATCCAAATCAAAGTGATGAGTAAAGATTCCCAGAGTGAAACCAGCTGAGTTTTAAAGGATCAATAGGCCACCAGGTAAAGAAGAGGTTTGAGTGTGGATGGACATTCCAGGGAGAGAGAATAACATTTCCAGCAACAACAAGGCAGAAAACAGCTTGTTATTAAGCAAACCACTATGAAAAACCAAAGAGATGGTAGATGATTTTCCATTCCTTTGGACCAAGTATGTGACCCTGGCTGTTGTAAGTGCCGTGAAAGCCCAGAAAAAAATCAAGGATGAGGAACCAGGCAAGGGAAGAAGTAGAATTGCTGCTACCCTATTTCTTTTTTCTTATTCATTTTCTGGGATGCCTGCCCATGGAATAACCTGAGTACTTGACCTTCAACTCATCTCCCTTCCTATCCTTACAACATAATTTGGCAAATGGCAGAGCAGGCACAAAAACAGATCTCTACGTTCCCAGAACCATGATCTTTTAAATTTTATTTTTTAGAACAATTTTTTTCAAATAGCAATTGAATCCAAATACGTAAAAGAGAAAAAGCAGAGGAACTATTACTAAAGAAAGGTGGTGACTGCAGCCTTGACTACCAACATTCAGTTCTCACCTGCCCCACCCCACAACACCAAAACTACTGAGATTATTTTGCAAAACCCTAGCATGTCATGAAGCACAATTTGACATCCACCACACCACTTCCACCTGTGATTAAGTCTGGTCACCACCAGACTGTAGCTGGGGACTTGTGGTTCACAAAACCTGGAAACTATTTTCTACAGGAAATAATTCTTCTCCTTGCCAAATTTAGCACTAGGCCTTTGATGTTAGTTCATGTTACCCAATATCAAAATTCATTTCCAATGGTCTTTGAGAAACTATTATGGACAAAATTAGGTATAAGACTATTTTCTAAAAGAGTTATAGAAATCCTAGCCTTTATGAGGACATAACTTTTAACAATGAAATTTAATGGAATATAATCAGTTTATAACAGAGAAAAGTCATTTCATCGTAGCCATATAAAATGTGCACAGAGGAGAAAAATACCCTTGCATATTTTTTAAAAAGCAGAAAGAAATAGTAACTATACAAAATTAAAGGTCTGTGCTATAGGAAATTTAAGAATCAAGAAATGTCACATTTCTTTATTTTTCAGTATCAAGTTAGAATCTGCTCATATTCCAATGACCAAAATTAGACAGAAGTCCAGTATGGGTCATGTTTTAAGGCTATTTCTATTCTTTGAATTATACAGGAGAAATAATTTTAAAATTATAAATAATATTATACTATAGATGCTGGTTTAATTTAAAAGTTTTCATCGATTTTCACAGCTTTATTGAAATATAGTTGACAATAAAATGTGCGTACTTAATGTACAATTGGATAATGTTGACATGTATATGTACCCATGAAATGAACATTAAAATCAAAATAAAGAATATGCCCCCAGAAGTTTCCTTATTGTAATTTCTTCCTTAAACCACTCCCAGATTTGTGTACCACCCCGCATCACTGCTCAGCCTTCTGTCATTATATAATGATTTGTGTTTTCCAGACTTTAACACAAATATAATCAGGCAGTTTGTACTCTTTGTGAGGCTTCTTTTATGCTTCCTTCCTGTATTCTGAGCTTCATCCATGCCGTTTTTTTGTTTCAGTAGTTCATTCCTCTTTATTGCTGAGTAGCAGTGTTTCATTGTATGGAGGAATCACTATTTGCCCATGTATTTACTTGTGGATGGACATTTGGGCCAATTTCAGTTTTTGCCTCTTACCAATAAAGCCAGAAACTTTAGCTTGGAAGACTTTCGTAAAAGTCTTTGTTTAGACGTAAACTTTCATTTCTCTTAGGTGAATACCTAGGAGTGAGGTGGCTGGGTCATAAGCTAAACATAGGTTTAATTTTTAAGAAACTACCAAACTGTTCCCTAAAGTGGATGGGCATTTTACATCCCCACCAGCAGCATATGAGAGTCTCAAGTGTTCCATATCCTCCCTGACACTTGGTATGATCAGTCTTTTTAATCTTAGACTTTTAAACAGATGTCCAGTGTTACCTTGCTGTGGTTTTGATTTGCATTTCCTTAATGGCTGATGATACTGAGCATCTTTTGTTGTGATTGGCCACCCATGTATTTTCTTTGATGGAATGTCTGTTCAAATATTTTTCTCTTGTTTTAAGGTTGTGTTTGTTTTCTTACTATTGAGTTTCAAGTGTTCTTTACATATTCTGGATACAAGTTTTTTTAATCAGATAAAGGATTTACAAATATTTTCTTCCATTCTAGTTTTATTTTTTCGTTCTCTTCACAGGGCCTTTCAAAGAGCAAAAGTTCTTAATTTTTATGAAGTCTGATTTATAAATTTTTTTATGGATTGTGCTTTTCATATTTTATCTAAGTAACTTGCCTAACCTAAGATCACACAATTTTCTCCTTTGCTTCCTTTTAGAAGTTTTATAACTCTAGGTTTCATATTTAGGTCTAAGGTTCATTTTGAGTTAATTTTTACATATGGTGCAAGGTATGAATCAAAGCTCATATTTTTGTATATGAATATCCAGTTGATGCCACCCCATTTGTTGAAATGATTATCCTTTATCCATAAAATTTCCTTTGCAACTTTATCACAAATTAGTTAACTGTGTTTGTGTGAGTCTATTTCTGTGTTCTCTATTGTGTTCCATTGATTTGTTTGTATTTATACCAAATGGTGTCATGCTACTTAATTTAAAAGTACTACATATAATTATACCCAAATTCTATTTAATTTTGTTTTATTAAATTTTACTTTAATAGGAAAGAAACTAAACGGCAACAGAAGAAATTGTTAAACTTCAAATAAATATTTCTTCACTACAAGAGATATCATTTCTTAACAGGTCTCCCTAAGGTTATTAAAAATTATGAAAACCATTAAAAGAATAAAGTAATTATGTACTTTTAAATTATACTTTAATGTTAGATGGTATCAATTAACTGAGAGAGCAACACACTAAAACATTACCATTTTCACTCTTCCTCTCCTCTTTCTCCTATCCTTTTTCTTAGGATGATTATTGTTTTTATATTATCAAGTTTTAAAATTCATCTGTAACTGTAAATCCCATAGATGCTTAACTTATATAGATTGTTCTCACCACTGAATCTGTTATCACAGAGTCTGTGTTCCTGGGTTCTTTGTTTGATTCAGTCCCTAATTATTTTGGTATCACTTTTCAGGTATTACTAGTTTGGTTATGATAGGTACTGTATTCCCTGAAGTACATCATGTTTGAAAATGTGTGTAAAAGGAGTTGAACACTTGATTTGATTCTCCACTTGGTCACTGTTGGTGTATAGAAGAGCTAATGATTTGTGTACATTAATCCTGTGTCCGGAAATTTTGCTGAATTCTTTTATCAGTTCTAGGAGCTTTCTTGAGGAGTCCTTGGGGTTTTCAAGGTAAACAATCATATCATCAGCAAACAGTGACAGTTTGACTTCCTCTTTACCTATTTGGATGCCCTTTATTTCTTTCTCTTATCTTATTGCTCTGGCTAGGAGTTCCAATACTATGTTGAAGAAGAGTGGTGAGAGTGGGACTCCTTGTCTTGTTCCAGTTCTCAGAGGAAATGCTTTCAACATTTCCTCATTCAGTATTATGTTGGCTGTGGGTTTGTCATAGATGTCTTTTATTATATTAAGATATGTCTCTTGCATGCTGATTTTGCTGAGAGTTTTAATCATAAAGCAATGTCAGATTTTGTTGAATGCTTTTTCTGAATCTATTGAGATGATCATGTGATTTTTGTTTTTAATTCTGTTTATGTGGTGTATCACATTTATTGACTTGCGTATGTTAAACCATGTCCACATTCCTGGTATGAAACCCACTTGATCATGGTGGATTATCTTTTTGATATGTTGTTGGATTCAGTTAGCTAGTATTTTGTTAAAGATTTTAGCATCTGTGTTCATCAAGGATATTGGTCTGTAGTTTTCTTTTTTGGTTATGTCCTTTCCTGGTTTTTGTATCAGGGTGATGCTGGCTTCATAGAATGAATTTGGGAGGATTCCTTCTTTCTCTATCTTGTGGAATAGTGTCAAAAGGATTGGTACCAATTCTTCCTTGAATGTCTGGTAGAATTCTACTGTGAATCCATCTGTTCCTGGACATTTTTTTGTTAAGTTTTTAATTACCATTTCAATCTCGCTGCTTGTTGTTGGTCTATTCAGGATATATAATTCTTCCTGACTTAAGCTAGGAGGGTTGCATTTTTCCAGGAATTTATCCATCTCTTCTAGATTTTATAGTTTATATGTGTTAAGGTGTTCATAGTAGCCTTGAATGATCTTTTATATTTCAGTGGTGTCAGTTGTAATATCTCCTGTTTCGTTTCTTAGTGAGGTTATTTGGATTTTCTCTCTCCTTTTCTTGGTTAATTTTGCTAATGATCTGTCAATTTTATTTATCTTTTCAGATAACCAGCTTTTTGTTTCATTTATCTTTTGTATTTTTGTTTGTTTATTTGTTTCAATTTTGTTTAGTTCTGCTCTGATCTTGGTTATTTCTTTTCTTCTGCTGTGTTAGGGTTTGGTTTGTTCTTATTTCTCTAGTTCCTTGAGGTGTAACCTTAGAATGTCAGTTTGTGCTCTTTCGGTCTTTTTTATGTAGGCCTTTAGGGCTATGAACTTTCCTCTTAGCACTGCCTTTGTTATATCCCAAAGGCTTTGATAGGTTGTGTCATTATTGTCATTCAGTTCAAAGAATTTTTAAATTTTCATCTTGATTTTGTTTTTGACCCAGTGCTCATTCAGGAGCAGGTTACTTAATTTCCATGTACTTGCATGGTTTTGAAGGTTTCTTTTAGAGTTGATTTCCTGTTTTATTTTACTGTGGTCTGAGAGAGTGCTTGATGTAATTCCAATTTTCTTACATTTACTGAGGCTCATTTTATGGTTTATCATATGGTATATCTTGGAGAAAGTTTTATGCACTGTTGATTAGAATGTGTATTCTGTGGCTGTTAGATGAAATGCTCTGTATATATCTGTTAAGTCCATTTGTTCCAAGGTATAGTTTAAATTCATTGTTTCTTTGTTGACTTTCTGTCTTGATGACCTGTCTAGTGCTGTCAGTGGAGTATTGAAGTCCCCCATTACTATTGTGTTACTGTCTGTCTCATTTCTTAGGTCTATTAGTTATTGTTTTATAAATTTGGGAACTTCGGTGTTCAGTGCACATTTGTTTAGGATTGTAATATTTTCCTGTTGGACAAGGCCTTTTACCATTAAATAATGTCCCTCTTTGTCTCTTTTAACTGCTGTTGCTTTAAAGTTTGTTTTGTCTGATATAAGAATAGCTACCCCTGCTCACTTTTGGTGTCCATTTACATGAAATGCCTTTTTCCACCCCTTTACTTTAAGTTTATGTGAGTCCTTATGTGGTAGGTGAGTGTTCTGAAGGCAGCAGACGGTTGGCGAGTTCTTATCCATTCTTCAGTTCTGCATCTTTTAAATATAGCATTTAGGCCATTTACATTCAATGTTAGTATTGAAATATGAGGTACCATTGCATTCATCATGCTCTTTGTTGCCTGTGTACTTTGGTTTTTTGTTTTTGCTTTTTAACTTGTATTTTTGTTTAGTAGGTCCTGTGTGATTTATGCTTTAAAGAAGTTATGTTTTGATGTGTTTCCAGGATTTGCTTCAAGATTTAGAGCTCCTTTTAGCAGTTCCTGTAGTGGTGGCTTGGTAATGGTGAATCATCTCAGCATTTGTTGGTGTGAAAAAGGCTGTATCTTTCCTTCATATATGATGCTTAGTTTCACTGGATACAAAATTCTTGGCTGATAATTGTGTTGTTTGAAGAGGCTGAAGATAGGGTCCCAATCCCTTCTAGATTGTAGGATTTCTGCTGAGAAATCTGCTGTTCATCTGCTAGGTTTTCTTTTATAGGTTACCTGATGCTTCTGTCTCACAGCTCTTAAGATTCTTTCCTTTGTCTTAACTTTAGATAACCTAATGACAATGTGCCTAGGCAAAGATCTTTTTGTGGTGAATTTCCTGGGTGTTGTTTGTGCTTCTTGTATTTGGATGTCTAGGTCTCTAGCGAGGCCGGGGAAGTATCCCTCAATTATTACCCCAAATACGTTTTCCAAGCTTTCAGAATTCTCTTCTTCCTCAGGAACACCGATTATTCTTAGGTTTGGTCGTTTAACATAATCCCAGACTTCTGGGAGACTTTGTTCATATTTTCTTATTCCTTTTTCTTTGTCTTTGTTGGACTGGGTTAATTCAAAGAACTTGTCTTTGAGCTCTGAATTTCTTTCTTCTACTTGTTCAATTCTATTGCTGAGACTTTCCAGAGCATTTCACATTCCTAAACATTTGTCCAAAGTTTCCTGAATTTTTGCTCGTTTTTTCTTTAAGCTATCTATTTCCTTGAATATTTCTCCCCTCACTTCTGATGTAATTTTTTGGATTTCCTTGCATTGGGCTTCACTTTTCTCTGGTCCCTCCCTGTTTAGCTTAATAACTAACCTCTTGAATTCTTTTACAGGTAAATCAGGAATTTCTTCTTTGTTTGGATCCATTGCTGGTGAACTAGTGTGATTTTTGGGGGGTATTGAAGAACCTTGTTTTGGCATATTACCAGGTTTGGTATTGTGGTTCCTTATCATTTGGGTAGGCTCTGTCAGAGGGAAGGTCTAGGGCTGAAGGCTGTTGTTCAGATTCTTTGGTCCCATGGGGTGTTCTCTTGATGTAGTAGTACTCTCCCCCTTTTCCTATGGATGTGGCTTCCTGTGAACCAAATTGCAGTGATTGTCTCTCTTCTGGGTCTACCCACCCAGTGAGTCTACCCATCTCTGGAGTGGTACTGGGCATTGTCTGCACAGAATCCTGTGATGTGAGCCGTCTATGATGGGTCTCTCAGCCATGGATACCAGCGCCTGTTCCAGTGGAGGTGGCAGGGGGATACAATGAACTCTGTTAGGGTTCTTAGCTTTGGTGGTTTCAGGCTCTATTTTTGTGCTGGTTGGCCCCCTGCCAGGAGGTGGCGCTTTCCAGAGAGCATCAGCTGTGGTGGTATGGGAAGGAACCAGCGGTGGGTAGGGGCCCAGAACTCTCAAGATTACATGCCCTTTGTTTTCCACTACCAGGGTAGGTAGGGAAGGACTATCAACTGGGGGCTGGCTAGGCGTGTCTGAGCTCAGACTCTCCTTGGGCAGGTCTTGCTGCAGGTACTGTGGGGGACAGGGGTGAGATTTCCAGGTCACTGGAGCTGTGTACCTAAGAGGATTATGGCTGCTTCTGCTGAGTCACGCAGATTGTCAGGGAAGTTGGGGGAAGCTGGCAATCACAGGAGTCACCCAGCTCCCATGCAAAGCAAAGGGCCAGTCTCACTCCCACTGTGCCTCTCCTCGACAGCCCTGAGTCCATTTCCAGGCAGAGGGCAAGATGGGCTTGAAAACCTGACCCAGTCTACCCATCTCTCAGCTGCAAAAGAAAAGGGCTTGGTTCTTCCACACCTGTGGAGTCTGCACACCAGATTTGCACCCTCCCCCAAGTTCTAGCCAGGAGGCTTCTCACCCCATTCAAATTGCTACAAAGTTCAGCTAGAGACTTCCTTCTCCACGTGGAGTTTTACCCTCTGCTCCTCTGTCCACCCTTCTGATGGATCTCTGTGGTGCCAGGCAGGGATGGCCTGCTAGGGGACCCAGCAAGCTCCCAGGGCCTTTCTGCTACTTCCTCTACCCCTGTATTTCCCTCAGCTCTCCAGGTTGACTCAGCTCCAGGGGAAGTTGGAAACTTCACCCACAAACAGACCTTCAGCTTCTCCAGTGGAGATTTGTGTTCGGGAGAGGAGGGCCTCCCCTTCCCACTTCCGCAGTTGGGACACTCACAGTATTTGTGGGGGACGTCTCTCGGGTCCTGCGGGAGGAGTCTGCTTCCTTCAGAGAGTCTGTGGGTCCTCTCAGGATTGCTGGTTTGTTCTTGCAATTGACCTGGAGCTGAAATTTACAGTGCAAGTCTCCACATGCTGCTCTGCCTGGAGGTGCAATCTAGTCCTGCCTCCCATCCACCATGATGGTCCAAATCCTTGGGTTCTCTATTTTAAGGATACCAATTATCCTAATGTTGTATTATCTTTGTTTTCCATAACTATGGAACTATTAGAATCTCTCTAAATAATTCATTACTTTGGTTTTTTATTGTATTTTCTTTGATTATCTCAAGTTTTCTTCTATGTCATTAATTTTTATTTTTAATAATATGTATTCTGTTTCTTGCAGTTTATAATTTATTATTAGTTCTGTAATGGTATGATTTGATCCTTAATTTGTTGCCTTTGGTCTGTGATCTCCTAAAAGGTTGTGAGAAAATGACTTATGCTCCTTAATTTTGTTTTCTTCTATGTATATTTTTTCATGATAACTCCCTCTCTCTCTTTCTGTCTCTTCCTCTGCATGCAGTTTCCTTTCCCTTCATTTCGGTTCAAACTTGCATCACTCCTGTCTCTAGACATTCTATTTGCTGTAATAAATAAAATTCTCTCTTCTCAATCTAAAATTAGTTTGATATCTCCTCTGAACTACAATTTGAGGCCAATGTACCACATTCTATCTAGTCTTCAGTACTCTGCAAGAGATTGGAGTGAGGAGTACAGTTTAAGAAGGTGAACAATCTTTGATAGCATGCTTAGGGTCTGCTCTTTCCCTTAAGATTCTCCTACATCTGTCATTCCAGAACCCACCCCCCTAACTGGAGGTATATTTCAGTTCCATTGGGGGATACTCTCAGCTTGTATTATTTCCCAATTGTGTTCCAGAATCTCTACCTCTTTTAAGGTGGAGACCCTTTTTCACTCGTTTCTCCACAGCAGATGTTTCCACCATTCTGTTCAGAACAATTAAAAGATCAGCTTTTTTTTTCTTTTTCTTTTTCTTTTTTTTTTTGAGACAGGATCTCATTCTGTTGCCTAGACTGGAGTGCAGTGGTGCAGTCAGCTCACTGCAACCTCTTTCTTTCAGGTTCAAGCGATTCTCCTGCCTCTGCCTCCAGAGTAGCGGGGACTACAGGCATGTGCCACTATGCCCAGCTAGTTTTTGTCTTTTTAGTAGAGACAGGGTTTCACTATGTTGGCCAGGCTGGTCTTGAACTCCTGACCTCAAGTGATCCATCTGCCTCATCCTCTCAAAGTGCTGGGATTACATGCCTGGCCAAAAAGATCAGCATTTTAATTATATGTATTACTTTCTAGATTTTGAAATATAAATTAGAAATCTCAGGTTTTTGGTTAGGAGCTGAGCCATGTTGTCTCTCTGCTTCACTCCATGATCTTCATCTTTTCTTGGCACCATGTTTTGAAGTGTATTGCATTATATTATGCCACTGAGGTTGCTGACAATGACTTTTAGGGGTTTTTGAAAATTTTTCCAATTTTATAGGTAATATGGGAGGGCAATTTAGTGTAGCCTTAATGAAGTTGAATAATGCCTCCTGTACATAGTCCTGGACTTGTGTTGTCTACTTGACCACCAGTGACCTAAGACCAAGACACTTTATTCTGCCACTGGTCAAACCCTGAGTTCATGAGAAGGTGTTAAAACAGCCAACTGTGGCATGAAAAAGGACAAACATGTCCTCGAAGTGTCCTCCAAGCATATCTTGTTGTTTAGGAGGGGAGATATTATTTTAACCCTTTACATCTGTCACCAAAACTTACCTCTTTCAGGGCCTGAGCTCCCCAGAAATCAATGTTCTAATTAGAAAACAGTAGCTAATCTGCCCAAATGCTAATAAATGAGAGTTGTGATTTATCTAGCAACAGGGAACAGCTCAGCAGTAACAATTAAAAGGTCTGTAGAGGACAGAGCTTTTTTTCCTTACTCTTCCCCTTAGCTGATTGAGTTCAGCCCTATGCTATAAATAGCCCTTGTAATTAATGGCTGTTTGAAAATCAGTTATCAGGACCACAGTTTAAGAGCCTTTACCTCTGAAATTCATAGAGCCTATTTTATGTCTCAGTGATAAGGGAATGATAATGTGAGTTCAAAGCTAAACCTACCTACCCACAAAGACCCAACCACAGGATAGGCTACCAAGACATTCTTCAATCTTCACGATAATGGATACAGATTTTTAAATAATCAATCCAACTGCAAGGAGAAGTACTGATCTTTAACATGGCCAGAATGTTTGGCTAAAGCCTGCTGCACCCTAGTAATTTCATGAATCTATAAGCTAAAGTCAAAATTTATATCAAAGGCATAAGTTTGCAATTAGCTGAACAAGGTCTTTTAGAGACCCCCAAAGAGTTCATTTTTTTTCCTACATTGAACAAATTAACAGTGTGGTTACTAAAGTTCTTCTTCACTTTAACCTGACTGGACACAGAGTTAAAGGGGGAAAATAACATGTCTAAACCAAATTGAATAGTAATCTTCTAGACAACACTCCCTAGAAGGGACCGTCCTTGGGAAATGCCACTCAGTGCTAGAGTAAATCTCACATTTCAATGAAGGGTTTGTCATTCACAGTACAAGATGCTTGCACATCTTGAATGTTTTCTTCTAGTATTTTTTATTTCATTCATTATTGCCTACTAACATAATACCCATGTAGAGCTCCTAGCAGGTCCCAGAGCCTGCCATATTGTTTCATGACACTAGGCATTTATTAAAACTGTTTCAGCTATATACATGACCTTTTCTGGCCAGTTTGCATGTCATCTCCCTCTGTTAGGCCCCCAGCATCACCACCACCACCCTCCAACCTAACTGATAACTCCCTTCCTCAGGTTCCCACTCTACCTCTACATTTTTCTGTCTTAATATCAGTAATCTTTACTTCCACTTGATTGGTTTGTTGTCCATCTTTCTCCAGGCAGAAGGTCTTATTCTTACTCAAATGTACATTTCCTATGTGCTTGTTGACTATACAAGTGATTGGTGAACAACTACTGAGCACTCAGTCTTTGCTAACCCTTGGTAAAATTCAGAAAGACGAAGATTTTTTTCCTTTGCTCCCGATGAACTGATAAACCAGTAGGGAAGGCAGACTTCTCTACAACTAGACACACCAAGTCAAAAAGAGGGGTCTAGGCAGGTGATGAGGCTGAGTTGTTAGTTGGTGAGGCAGCAAACACATAAAAGCTTACCATATTTTAATGTCTCTTCTGTGATTTTCATAATCAAAACACACATGCTTCAATCATGTGTTTCACATTGCTTACTAATGTCTTTGCATTATAACTCAGACCTGTGCTTCTAAACTAATGTGCACACAAATCACCGAGTGATCTTGTTAAAATGCAAATTCTTATTCAAGAGTTCTGGGAAAGCCTGAGATTCTGCATTTCTAGCAAGCTCCCAGGGAATGCCAATATTGCTGATTCGTGAATGCCTCAACCAGCAAGGCTCCACACCATTGTAATGTCAATGTAAACATTGTTGAAATGGCACCAGTTTTTGGAAAAGCTCCTGGTCTCCCTACCTAGACTCTTCTGACTGTAATTAAACATGATCAGCATTACACCAAGAGAGGTAGATTCAGCAGTGCCCAGGAAAAAACTGGCAAGATGCCTTGAAACTGTTACCTCTTGGCCTTTGTTTTATTATCTAAACACAAAAGGTCTTTGCTCCTGCACTTTAGATCTGCTGCTACAAGATGAATATAGTCTGAAGGTGTGGCAGGTTTTTTCCAGATATTCAAGATTGCCTTTCTCTGCTAAAGTCTCTTCCATATTTAAACCATAACATCCCAGGCTCTTTATGGAAATAGAAATACCTTCTAAGAAAACTCTAAAACTTTAATCAGTTTAAACAATCATAAAAATAATACTTAAGTGAATTTTACAAAGGAAACAAGAAGCTCTGGGCCAGGCATGGTGACTCACGCCTGTAATTCCAACTCTTTGGGAGGCTAAGGCAGAAGAATCACTTGAGCCCAGGAGTTCAAGACTAGCCTAGGCAACATAGGGAGACCCTGGCTCTACAAAAAAAAAAAAAAAAAAATTAAATTAGCCGAGCATGCACTTGTAGTCCTAGCTACTCAGGTGACTGAAGTGGGAGGATCACTTGAGCCTGAGAGTTCGAGTCTACAGTGAACCATGATCGTGCCACTGCATTCCAGCCTGTGTTACAGATCGAGACCTTATAAAAAAGAAAGGGAAGGAAGGAAGGAAGGAAGGAAGGAAGGAGGGAGGGAGGGAGGGAGGGAGGGAGGGAAGGAAGGAGAAAAAAGAAAGAGAAGGAAAGAAGGAAGGAAGGAAGGAAGGAAGGAAGGGAGGAAGGAAGGAAAGAAAGAAAGAAAGAAAGAAAGAAA